>NC_045143.1:21588312-21638312 GCF_008831285.2 Nymphaea colorata
GATTCTTCTGATAAATATAATCTGGTCAAATTCATGGGTGTGTGTAACATTCTGATAGAGTCTTTGAATTGCAAATCATACATTGTTATGATACAATCATGTGTTTGCTAACATGGAAGCCTACATTCTAAAAATATGTGAATCTATTTTGTTCATATTGTTCGTATCGAACTCGCTTATAATACAATCATGTGTTAATCTACATTTTAAAAATATGCCAAGGCCTGTCTCTAGAGTGGTAGAAAAGTTTTGTTTTCTCAGTTATTTTAGCAGGGAGAAGAATCTGAACTACTGGTTGGTTTGAAGAATGGAGGTAATTGTGCTTAAATTACTCTTTGCCTACTGTCATACTCTTTTGACTTTGGTTTTATTCCTCTTTCAATTTCTTGTTTCTTTCTTTTCTTTTCATAGTGATTATTGTTATTTTGCACAGCTTATTGCTGAGGCAACTTTGGAGGTTCATGCCATAAGTTCCACTGTCCATTTCTCCTTTGATCATAAATTATTGTGCAGAATCTAGCACTTCAAGCAAAAAAAAAAATGTTCTACAATGATATAATTGAAGTTGTTGAATCTGGTGGATTTCTTAGTGTGCAATTTCTGGTCACTACTATTTATTCTTGTTTAGGTGGTAAACATGATGGATGGAAAAGTGGATGACTTGAAGCTTCTTTCGATCATATTTAATGCAAGCTTTCTATAATGGGCATATTGAAGGAAAAAAATGTGAGTTTACATTATGCAGTTTCTGGATTCATAGATGTCCAAAACATTTGTAGGTTATGCAAATAGATGGAGGTCCTTAGTTGCACTTCCTTTCTTGTGCTTATAATTTTCTAACCTTTTTCTTTGTTCTTTTTCTACATGCAGCTTACTGCTTTGGATATTTGAAGGAAATATTTGCTTTAAACAAATCTAAAGCCAAAGGATTATGCTTGAAGTTTTCTCTGTATTCTACCTTAGACAGCTTTCAAAAGCATTTTCTCAAGGAGAACTGGAGAGAGCAACTAGCAAAGGAACTTTGCTTCGCAGTGAACTGCATTTTGATCCATTTCATTCATCCGAAGATTCCTCCATGTATTTTTGTAAGGGCATCTTTTGTAAGGTAAAATGTGAGTTTACATTATGCAGTTTCTGGATTCATAGATGTCCAAAACATTTGTAGGTTATGCAAATAGATGGAGGTCCTTAGTTGCACTTCCTTTCTTGTGCTTATAATTTTCTAACCTTTTTCTTTGTTCTTTTTCTACATGCAGCTTACTGCTTTGGATATTTGAAGGAAATATTTGGTTTAAACAAATCTAAAGCCGAAAGGATTATGCTTGAAGTTTTCTCTGTATTCTACCTTAGACGGCTTTCAAAAGCATTTTCTCAAGGAGAATTGGAGAGAGCAACTAGCAAAGGAACTTTCCTTCGCAGTGAACTGCATTTTGATCCATTTCATTCATCCGAAGATTCCTCCATGTATTTTTGTAAGGGCATCTTTTGTAATTTTAGAATTTCAGGTCAGCCCAACCCCCATGTTTATATGGGGGGATTCAGAGAAGATGCTGTACATGCATAACATGCATACAGTGAGACACAAGTATTCTCTTTCCATGTTCAAAATGTATCCTGGCTTGGAACCTCAACGATAATCCATTCTTGCTTTTTCATAATGTTTTTATCCCAATATTGGTCATTGAAATTGTCCTCAAAGCTTACAAATTTTCTAAATGAAATCTTTTATGGTCTGCAGCAATTATTTTGATGACGTTATTTCAATCATAAACTCACTCACACAGTCCCCTGTCATATATGTTCAACAGTTTCTATTTTTCGTCGTTTAGAGAAAACAAGCCGGGAACTTGCATTGTGCCAGTATCACTAGTTCTTTCCACACCAAATCTGATCTCTTTCTATAAATTTAAGTGTGACAAGTTGAGCTTTCGCATCAGTGAACTGGTTCTGGCAAGTTCTTTTTTCTTGTACAAGATTACTTAACACTACCTCACATGAGCATAATCACTGCCATCACTTGATTTTGCTATGATCAGATACATCTATTAAGATCACATGGACTTCTTGGAATGAATTTTAGCTTTTATCCCATGCATTTGATGTGAGTGCTCTGATCGGCGCATCTTCATTTGTGTTGAAATCTGGTACTTTTGATCTATGATATGTATGTTCTGGTTCAGATGGGAGAAACTTGGTAAGTCCTCTATTTGGATATGACTTCTGGTATCAGCCCTGACACAAGACCATGATTAGGTCATCATGGGCAGCACGAAAATCTTTTTGAAGGTGGACGTTATGAAGACATCTACATGTATATAGCTGGCCCAATGGTGAACTGAAACAAACTGGACCTTGGTAACTCAGATCTCCTACCTTTGGAGGTCAGTGTGACAGTGTCAAATATCGTCGCAGGACCCTTCAAAGCCTGTTTTGACTGGACAACTATGGGTTGGTGGACTCATTCAGAAGGGAAGCCAGATAGTTGCAGTATCTAAAGATGGGTTGGAGTCCCAGTTTGACGTTCCTGAAGTAAAAGTGTGTGTTTAAGTCATTGTTGTTCTTACATATTCTTGCTTTCCTCAGGGAAACAGACTCAGAGGTGGGCCACAAATGATCCGGTTGAGCTTGGATGGTAAGAGATTGTAGGTGACTAACTCACTCTTTAGCACATGGGATCAGCAATTCTATCCAGAGATCTTGGAGGAGGGCTCACATATGCTGCGGATTGACATGGACACAGAGAAGGGTGGATTGAAGCTGAATCCAAACTTCTTTGTAGATTTTGGGCTTGAACCTGATGGTCCTATTTAGGGTTGACTTCGTGATCATTTGAGAATAAATGAGATGAGAACGGAAATAAGATGCATATTCAAACAAGAGTGCCCCCATTATGTTGAAGTATCACATGGGAATTGCTCAAGAAGCACAAAGCTCGAGCTGCCCAACCCCACCAAAGCACAGATTGAATCTTCTGTGTTACAGCAGGTTCTAACTAGAGGAAAGATCAGTGTTTCAGGACCAGGCTAAGACTCACTTATAAAATGGCAGTGGCCCGGAGGGCAGTGGAGAATGGGCAAGTGGCCCGGAGGACAGTGGAGAACAGGCAAACGACCGAGGGTGAGAGAGTGAGAATTAGAGGATTTTTGGGGGAAAAAGATGAGGAAGATTTACGACCGAAAAAGAAGCAACACAAAATAGTGCTGGGTGGGTGAGCCTCTGTCTGTGTGTGAAATGTGTAAGAGGGTGTTATGTGCCTGCATGACGTTCGCTGCAATGAGATGCCAAGGTGTAACGGGAATCAATGACAGCGATGAGGAGACGACAGCACTGAACGAGCAAAGGCCAGCCAAAGCACCGGCAGCCGTGGCAGCGCTGGTGGCAGACGCAGGAGGAGGAGGAAGAGACATACATGAGTTAGACTCTTGAAACCGTCTGCCTTCCCCTCTTTTCTCGCCTGCTGGATGATTGATCAAGAAGTTTGCGGTTTTCCTTTTTCTAACTTGGTGTTGTTACGTGTTTTAGTTCGCCCTACAAATACTCTTTGCGGGTCAGAGTTTGTTCTGGTTAATTGTTGTTTTCGGTTGGAGGAAATTAAGGTCCGGCGACGTGGCCGAGTTCTGTGACCGCTGCGAGTATGTTATTTTTCCTCTGTTTTCGTTCTTTTTTTTGTCTGGTCGTTGCCCGGCTTGGAGATCAGCGTAAAGAAGACATCTCTGTCGTTCTTGAAACAGTTTTTTACATCCTCATTGGGATGATTAAGTTGATGGATGCACAATTAAATTGATGGTTGCTGGAATTTTCTGTGCATAAAATTTTCTCGGGTACAAAGGATCTTGATTCGCCAGAAATGTGAATTTTATTTTTTTTTTTAAGCTTTTTCTCATTAATAATTTTCGATAGAATGACAAGTTTGCCGCCTTTGGAATCACATGGTTTTCTCTAAGTTGTCACTCTGAAACTGTTAGGACTTTGAAGGGCAAGATTTAATATTGGATTGACCGTCACGACATTTTCCAAACAAATGTACGTGTTGATATCTACAGATTCATAGATTATATCGGAATTTGAGGCTCCCTTAAGACGATGTCTACTTTTCTCTCTTAAGTTTTATCCTATGCATTCTCTTGGGATCTGCATAGGAATGCCCAAATCAATTTATTTTCATATTCTCCAGTAGAATTACATCGGCGTCCGCTTGAAAAAACATAGATATCTGGCTTTTTCTTTCTGTGAAATTTTTACGGAGTCTGTATGTGTGGAGTGTACGCCCATGGTGATGATGTGCTGGGTGTCACACATTCGAGCAGATTGACAAGGAAAGCTATACGTCTTACTGTGGAAGCCTTCACTTTTCTTTTCATTTTGGTGCAGAAGTCGATCATTTCTTGGTTATGAAGCGGTCGTGTGCAGAAATGTGGTTCCTTTTCCCTGTTCTAGGCAAATTTTGTAAAGAATGAAGCTTTCTTATTTGTTTAAATGCATGCAGATGGCCTTTTTATTTTGCATCTGGCCTGTAAAGTGGGACGCCGTTTTTTCCTCTGATGGAATGGAGCATCGGTCGGCTACTCCCTTTTTTGTCGAGTGCTGGAGAGTCGGTTAGACATCATACTTGTCCCTAATGAACCTTTGCCTGTCGTTGTGGTGATTGTGAAGAGCTATCTATCACTAGCAGCTATTGGTCACCAGAGAAGAATTCTATCTTTTAGAATTTCATATGCATAGAGGAATGGGGCTCCTTTGCTGTTGCTAGATTTGGATATTACCAAGTTATCACACCGTTTGGGGATTTCATGTTACATGTGGATCTATTATATTTTTCCTATTTTTGATGCTTTTTCTGTAGAGAATTTCGTCAGAATCATTTTCTTTACTGATAGTCCATCTTTGAACCTCTTTTGAAAACTTTATCTCCATGGCATTAACTTTTTTTGGTTTTCTCTTCTTTTCTTTTAATCACTTAGGAAGCAATAACCAATATTTTGCCACATTATGTTGATAACTCTCTTTTGATCTTGTAGTTCTGCATATGATGAGTTAAGGTTTTGTGAAGATTTTTATTTTGATGCTGCTGGTGGAGGAACTGTGAGACCTGTGGAAAGGTTAGAAACTAGGATGTAAACACCACTCTAGTTGCCCTGTGTTAAAAATATGAAAATGCTCTGATCTACTTCTCATGCATCAAAGTGTAGAAAGTTGAAGAACCTACAAATGGAACTGGCTACACTTTTTTGATGATTGCACTAATATCTGTTGTGATGCTTGAGAACACAAGCATCATCTTGTATTCTCTTGTTTAGAATGCAGTTAGATACATTCAGGTTCCATTATGTCAAAAACTGTAGCCCAAAGTTGTTTTTGGAAAAAAATTTCTTTCCTTAACAAAATGCTTCTTATTCCAGTGTTTACATTGTGGTTGCATCATTTCAGCTCATACATTCTTGCTCCTGGATGTTGGTGGAATAGAATGCATTTCTTGTGCCAAGACAAGTTCGCTTAATGTAGTAAGCCTTTTAATTGTTGGAAAAAAGAAGTCTCATGTATATTTTGATGTTACATGATTGCAGTGCATTTGTTGCTTTGGGCTGTATGGTTGATGCTGATTCCACAACTGCCAAATGGATGCAGCAGTGAGCTCTCGTTCAGCAACTTTCATCGGATTTTATGATCACTGGCTGGAAGCCCGATAAGATTTATGTCCCAGAAATCCTGGGAAGAATGATATGATTTTTTGGGGAATAAATTCACCTCTAGAAAATGCATGTCCTCTACAGGCTATTTCTAGTTGGTTTTTGTGATATACTGAAAGACTTTCGTATGGATTGTACAAAAATTTTCCCCATTCTTTAGATGCTTTACTTATTATTTGTTTCTGTTCTATCATTTTTCATCAATTTGCTTGCTGGGCATCTGATGTGACCTGCCCTTGTAGCTGCTCAAAAGAGACCAAGTTGCAGTCGCTTCTCAAGATCTATTGGGGTTAACATGCGGAGGAAGGTTAAAAGAATAGGGATTACAAAATTTCATTCTCAAGTCGGACACAACCTCGACTGAATATATTTCTTTGGACTGATATACAAGTAGTGGTTCCCTCCCAAGTTTCAACATACTACAAATCAAGAATGGGAATGTGAGGCTTTACAAGCATCAACGATACAAGAAGATCTCTCCCTCACTCAACAATCACATCATCCATGCCAAACCATACATTCAATCCCTAGGTCAAGCATTCCACACCCTGGCCCTAGGACAGTCCGACAGCTTGGGTATGTGTCCTCAGCTAGATGAGCTTTGGAGGATTCCTGAATGGCTGCGAACCCGAAGGTTGGCTGGAAACAAATGCACCCGCCCACGCAGCTATAGGGGGTTTCGGATGTACCTTGCTGGAGCTAGTCCAGCATCACCGAGGAAGAAGGCCAAGTATATCCTCGGTATTCAGCAATACTTCACAGCTCAATCTGTTACAAGTCCTCCAATGGCGGTCAATCTCCAATGCGCAGGATCCTAGTGTTTAAGACAACACTAGCAGTTTACTGTTCTTGTAAGAAACAACTGAACAGAAAGTAATGGAGGAGGTGTGTCACCCGAATAGCAGGAAACCCCAATTGTGTGATGTAGATTGGGGGAAAATATCTTCAGATTGGCGCTGAAGATCACCCTTCCCCTTCAAATGGATGGTAGATTGCAATGAAGTCCACCACCAGCCCGCTATGACTGTGATGTGCGCTTCCAAAAACAGGAGCAGTCACTGTATGCAATCAGAAATCTCAGATGAATGCAGGAGTGGAGATGCTTCACCAGAGATGAGATCATCCCCTACTATCTGTAATCGAATTTGGGGGATGTTGGCGTCGAATGGGCGACGATGCATGCCTCTTCAAGACAGCTCCTTGCTACAAGATCGAGCTCCAACAGGTTCTGCTTCTCGCCTAATTCAACAGCTCGCTGCCACAGCTATCAGCAGAGAGTATGATGGTGCTGCGAAGGAATCAGAGCTCAAGCAGAAGATAATTCTACAGATCATCAAGCTCAAGTCATGGAGAATGCATTAGAGAATCGATTTCACACAAGTCTGTAATAGAATTTGGGGAAACGGGCGAGAATCCCACACGCAGGTGTGGAACCAGCTCCAAGACTTGCGTTCCTTTAAAAAATCATAACTCTGTGTACAGAGGTCCAAAAATCATGAAATTTGATATGGAGGAAGCCAAGATCTGGAGGATTAGATGCTCCAAAAATCAGCACCAAAGTGGTTTCCAATCGGTGACTTGTTGAAGCTTGAAGTTGTGTCTGGTTTTGCCTGAAATCAGCCTTTTGTAGGACTCAGGCATCGTCTGGTGCCAATCACCATAAAAAATTCACCAAAATTCAACCGTAGCTCGGATTGAGATAAAAATTGGACCAGCGATAGCTGAGATTCTGATGTACGAACGCCTAAAAATTCAACTTCAAATCAGCTTTCAAAAGTTGAGTCGTTGAGGATTGAAATCGGCCAAGTTTTTGGTCACTCAGAACTGCGCCGCCTAATTCTGCGATCCGCTATCATGATTTCGATCAGCTCCGGTGAACTATCTAAAACAGCTCAGATTCTTCCCAATCATCACCATAATGATCTCCCAAGAGTTACGAAGACGTCTGAGCCATTTCCCTGATTAGATCAGCCTCTGATCGCCGGAATTGTGCTGATTTTCAGAGATTGCCGTCGCTATCTGTAGAACAGGAATTCAGCCTCTGTTTCTTCATCTTCAGTCAGTCGATTCCTCACTGTTTCACTCCGTAGCTCATTGCAAGGGATACGCAACAATTAGACAAAGATTGCGACAGTAAAAATTGATTCTTAAAAGAATTGAAATCGATCTAAGTCAGACGTTAGGTGATCTGCCTGAAACAGGGATCGTTCTCTCCTGAACTCGTCAGCATCTCAAATCCCTCACAAATCCTTCGATATCAGTCAGATCAGACCGACCTATTCTTCTCATTAGATAAGTTGACTGAAATCGATCAGAACGTCAGCATCCTCTCCACCTCTGATCGGGTAAACAGGAAGTTCTTGCGGTAGAATATCCTTGGAGAAGGATTTCTTAGCGATTGAGAAGTTCCTCCAGCTGTCGACATGTAGTTCAGCAATTCCTCGGATGAGCTACGATCCGCTGCACAAGCGAATGATCCTTCTTCCGATTCCAGCCTCTAAGTGCCTCAAGGATTGGGGAGCACTTGCGCTGTGATCGGATCTACTTCTACGCTGTATTCGACGTCTACAGTTCTGGTAGCCTTCCTGGTTCGGCTCCTCTGGTTCTGTTGGCGATTTTCTTCTCTAACAAAGTCTCCTTCGCTGGCCAAGCTTTTGGCGGCACACTTAAGCAACTCAAACTCTCTTGCGCGCGAGGGAAAATATTTCTTTTATTGATTGAATTTCCAAAAGTTACGAGTTTTGTCACAGTCTCCAGCTTATATGCCGCTGGATTGTCTCGGGTTTAACCCGTTGTCTCGGACTGATACGAGTACAAGACCTGACTCAATCAAATCCAAAAACAAACAAATACAATGACTCAGTCTGGGCTTGAACCCAGCCGTGACGCGCTCGAGTTAGCCTAAGCTGTTGCCAACTAAACCTGACCCGGACGCACTCTGGGTTGCACCCAGTCTTCCTTGGTCTCTTACAGCTGACGAACTCTTTCTCTGCCCGAACGAGCAACCTCTGCTCTTCTGCCTTGCTCTACTGACCACTGAACTGACTGAACCTAGTCCCTTCCATGGTCTACTCAGCTGACCAAACCTTGCTTCAACCCATTGTATGCTCCTCGCTCTCATCACCGGCTGCAATCTGTAGGTCGCATCTCTCTTTAGTCTTCAGATTAACCTCACAACAGATATCGCTGACCTCCGCAATCTCCCTCGCCGGCTTGCGCCTAACACTTTACGCTTCGGTCTTCTCAGAAGTAAGGTTAACCTCACTAGCCTCCGGACTGCCTATCTCAATCGGCCCTTCAGTCTTGCCCTCTACATTTAGTGCCTCTGCTTTGCTCGACATGGAATTAGCCTCACTTTGCTCAAAACGCCTAGGCCCTCCGTGTATCTACTCTCGGTAAACCTCACAATGCCTAAAGTCAATAGATTCAACTGATGCTGCACTAGCCATCTCCCCGCTTCCGACCATGACTGCGATAGCGGCTGGTATCCCACCTACGTCCTCGGTAGCCTCCTCGGCCACACTCGACTGTGCTCTAGGTAGGTGCACATCAAGTCCACCCCCCTTGAATGGAGCTTGTCCCCAAGCTCTCTTTTGACAGTCATCACGGTCTGTTGGAACTGCCTTAATACAGTTCACATCTCCACCCTCACCTACCCAGCTTGGATGAGGTCCATACTCCCTCGGCAAGGACCTTAGTAAAGATTTTTGGTATATGGGAGGTCCTTGGTCACCCCTGTAGGCATTTGTCATGAACCCAATTTCCTGACGTCCTCTATCATGGGCTTGCCAAAGTCGGCCCCCACTTTTGTCAATGAACTTCTCAACAAGTAACAGTTTTTGGTCAGTGTTGTTAGCATTAGCACACCATGCTTCCACTGCTCTCTTAGCCTTCACCTCGAGCATATAATATGACTGTATGGGGTTTTTCATAACAGTCTTGGACTGTTCTGCAATTTGCTGCATTTGAGCCTTTTTCAGATGTGATTTGTTCTTTCGCATGGAAGAACTACTGCCCATCTGGTCTGACCCTTCTCCCAGACCTTGTGCTGTTATGGTCTTTGCAGACTTTGTGTCAGCAGCTGTTAAGAGAACTTGTCCTTCGCTATTCTCCTTAGGGAACATAATGTTGTTGGTGGCAAAGTCCCATTGGATTTTTCCCAATGTCCTGAACCATTGAATTCCCAAAACTACATCAACTCCATGGATAGGCAGAATACATAAGTCCATCATAAATGGTACATTTTGAATATGAAGCACCCTATCCTTGCATAACTCCTTGCATGTGTGACATGTTCCATCACCGGTTTGGACATCAAAAGAATATATCACTTCACTTTTACCACCTATCAATTGAGTTGTCCCTGGACTTATGAAATTAGTAGCTGATCCCGTGTCTAGGAGAGCTAATACTTTATGGTTACTGATGTATCCAACCACCTTCATGGGATCCGGATGTCTTATATGAGCTATCGTGTGACATAGCACCTGGCTGTCATCATGAGATTCATAGTTCAGCCTTTCTCCTGGCTGTCTTGCTCTCTAGCTGATTGCTCAACTTTATACTCTTCATCTTCGTCATCTATGACTATGAACAACTTGATTGCTTTGCACTTCTGTCCACGAAACCACTTGACATCACAATGATAACACAACCCTTTTGCCATTCTCTCATCCCGCTCTTGATGGGTAATGTATTGTTTCATAGTGCTGTTAGAGGTTGGCTGTGGTACCTCCTTCTCCTTTGGTCACATTACTGGATCCGGCGGTCTGGTCAGATGTGGGTCAAACCTTTTGCCTTGCTCTTGGAGAGCCCATTTCCGTTCCATTTTCTCTTCTTTGTGTCGGGCAACTTTCATGCATATCTTTAAGTCACGAGATTCTTGGGAAAGCACAGCCAACTGAATATCAGGCTGCAATCCCCCAATATCGGGCTGCAATCCCCAATGAAAGCTCCTACTAATGAAAGCTCAAGCAAAAGATAATTCTACAGATCATCAAGCTCAAGTCATGGAGAATGCACCAGATAATCCATTTCACCCAAGTCTATAACAGAATTTGGGGAAACGGGCAAGAATCCCTCTCGCAGGTGTGGAACCAGCTCCCAGACTAGCGTTCCTTCAAAAAATCATAACTCCGTGTACAGAGGTCCAAAAATCACGAAATTTGATCTGGAGGAAGCCAAGATCTGGAGGATTAGACGCTCCAAAATCAGCCACAAAGTCGATTCCAGTAGGTGACTCGTTGAAGCTTGAAGTTGCGCCTAGTTTTGCCTTAAATCAGCTAGTCGCAGGACTCAGGCAACGTCTGGAGCCAGTCACCTTCAAAAATTCACCAAAACTAAACCGCAGCTCGGATTGAGATGAAATTAGGACCAGTGATAGCTGAGATTCTGATGTAGGAACACCTAAAAAATTCAGCTTCAAAGCAGCTCACAAAAGGTGAGTCATTGAGGATTGCAATCAGCCTAGTTTCTGGTGTAACTCAGAACTGCGCTGCCTAATTCCGCGATCCGACATCATGATTCTGATCAGCTCCGGCCAACTATCCAAAACAGCTCAGATTCGTCCCAAACTTCACCAGAATGATCCCCCAAGAGTTATGAAGACGTCTGAGCCATTTTCCTGCTCAGATCAACCTCCGATCGCCGCAATTATGCTTATTTTCAGAGATTGCCATTGCTGTCTTCAGAAGAGGAATTCAGCCTCTGTTTCTTCATCTTCAGTCAGTCGATTCCTCACTGTTCCACTCCGTAGCTCATTGCAAGGGATGCGCAACAATTAGACACAGATTGTGGCAGTAAGAATCGATTCTTAAAAGAATTGAAATTGATCTAAGTCAGACATTAGGCGATCTACCTGAAACAGGGATCATTCTCGCCTGAACTTGTCAGCATTTCAAATCCCTCTCAAATCCTTCGATCTCAGTCAGATCAGACCGACCTATTCTTCTCATTAGATGAGTTGACTGAAATCGATCAGAACGTCAGCATCCTCTCCACTTCTGATCGGGTTAACAGGAAGGTCTCACCGTAGAATGTTCACAGAGAAGAATTTCTTACCGATTGAGAAGTTCCTCCGGCTGTCGACGTGTAGTTCAAGAAATCCTCGGATGAGCTACGATCTGCTGCGCAACCGAGTGATCGTTCTTCCGATTCCAGCCTCTAAGTGCCTCAAAGATTGGAGACAACTTGCACTTTGATCGGATCTACTTCTGCACTGTATTTGATGTCTATAGTTCTAGTAGCCTTCTTGGTTCGGCTCCTCTGGTTCTGTAGGCGATCTTCTTCTCTAGCAAAGTCTCCTTCGCTGGCCAAGCTTTTGGCACCACACTTAAGTAGCTCAAACTCTCTCACGTGGGAGAGAAAATATTTCTTTTATTGATTCAATTTCCAAAAGTTACGAGTTTTGGCACAGTCTCCAGCTTATATGCAGCTGGACTGTCTCGGGTTTAACCTGTTGTCTAGGACTGATACGAGTACAAGACCTGACTCAATAAAATCCAAAACAAAACAAATACAATGACTCGGTCTGGGCTTGAACCCAGCGGTGACGCGCTCAAGTTAGCCTGGGCTCTTGCCAACTAAACCTGACCCGGATGCACTATTGGTTGCGTCCAGTCTTCCTTGGTATCTTATAGCTGACGCAGTCTTTCTCTGCCCAAACCAGCAACCTCTGCTCTTCAGCCTTGCTCTACTGACCGAACCTAGTCCCTTCCATGCTCTCTTCAGCTGAGCGAACCTTGCTTGAACTCATTTTATGCTCCTTGCTCTCGTCACCGGCAGCAATCTGTAGGCCACAACTCTCTTTAGTCTTCAGATTAACCTCACAACAGATATTGCTGGCCTCCACAATCTCCCTGTCCGGCTTGCGCCTAATGCCTTATGCTTCGGTCTCCTTAGAAGTAAGGTTAACCTCATTAGCCTCCGGACTGCCTATCTCAATCGGCCGTTCTGCCTTGCGCTCTACATTTAGCGCCTCAGCTTTGCTCGACATGGAATTAGCCTCACTTCACTCAAAACGCCTTGGCCTTCCCTTTACCTTCTCTCGGTTAACCTCACAATGCCTAAAGTCAATAGCTTCAACAAATGCCGCACTAGCCATCTCCCCGCTTCCGACCATGACTTCAATAGCAGCTGGTATCTCACCTACGTCCTCGGTTGCCTCCTCGGCCACACTCGGATGTGCTCTTGGTAGGTGCACATCAAGTCCACCCCCCTGGAATGGAGCTTGTCCCCAAGCTCTCTTTTGACAGTCATCACGGTCTGTTGGAACTGCCTTGATATAGTTCACATCTCCACCCTCACCTACACAGCTTGGATGAGGACCATACTCCCTCGCCAAGGACCTTAGTAAAGACTTTTGGTATATTGGAAGTCCTTGGTCACCCACCCCTGTAAGCATTCATCATGAACCCAATTTCCTGACGTCCTCTATCATGGGCTTGCAAAAGTCGGCCCCCAGTTTTGTCATCGAACTTCTCAACAAGTAACAGTTTTTGGTGCTTGTTGTTAGCTGTAGCACACCATGCTTCTGCTGCTCTCTTAGCCTTCACCTCGAGCATATAATATGACTGTATAGGGTTCGTCATAACAGTCTTGGACTGTTCTGCAATTTGCTGCATTTGAGCCTCTTTCAGTTGTCATTCCTTCGTTCCCATGGAAGAACTACTGGTCATCTGGTCTGACCCATCTCCCGGACCTTGTGCTGCTATGGTCTTTGCAGACTTTGTGTCAACAGCCATTATAACAGTCTTGAACTGCATGTCGACCTTCCGTTGACAGTTTCACAGATCAATATAAAAAAAAAAAGAATGGAGTCAGGCTCCAGTGCCAAATTCTGGACTTGCACAGGTATAGCAATCCCTTGGGCTTTTCCACTCCTTAGCTTGGAATTCCAACTCATGTTCAACGATGAAGTATCCTAGAACTGAAAAGGTAGGTGAGAAACTCCTAGAATTGGAGTAGGCATGTACCTGCTTTGTTGAGAACCAAAATGTATTTGAGAAGGAAGCAGGTGGTGACTTCGAGCTCCCTGTGCATAACAAGATTGACATTGGGAATCCAGAAATTAATGTGCAGACTCCTTTAGGTGCACCGGTTCAAGATAATATAGGAGGCTTGCTGGATATCAAGCATGTGAAAGGAAGAAAGATCCATGAAACTGAAAGCAAGATGATCATAAGCTCAAGAAATCTCTTGATGGTCAAAAACATGAATCATCTGGTTCATGCCAAAATGTAACACAACTGTCTGTTTCTCTGAAGGACAATGAAGCAAGGGATTCAAGCAAGCCTTCTGGATCTCATGCATGTGAACAGAGGCCTTCTATGTTGCAACAGGAAAATCCTTCCAGCTTTCATACTGGAGTGGACTTTTCTAAAGAGGCAAAAAAAATCAGGCCACCATGGCACGGCATCGCACTGAAGGATGGGCAAGAAATCAGTATTCTTTCTGGATATTAGCCAAGGATCAGCAGCAATCAAGAGCTTCAGAAAATATCAGGAGAGTATCCACTTCTACGTAGTTTGAGAATTGTACCGTAAAGCATATTTGCTTGGCGTGATTGATTGATTGATTCACTCCAAAATTTGCACTTGATTTGTTGATATTATAGTGAATCCAAGTCATCCATGTGATCCTTGACCTTCCGTAATCTCAAATTCTATTATCACCCCTTTATCTGAGAAAACATTGAGTGAGTGATGCAGGTCGGATAGGGCGCCTGGTGCTGCCAAAAAAGTGTGTAGAGGTATGTTACTGAAATTTTTATTGTCGTCTTTTTTGAAACTAAGACCATGTTATACTTTTTCGTCCTCTTGTTTTGCCATATACTAGAGCGTCTAACTTGTTTAGAGCTGCTTTCTTCCTTGGACTTCCTTCAATTAAGTTTGGTTTTTGGTACACTTGTATGCTTGATTCTTATGCAATTCTTAATCTTGAACAGACATGCTTCCCAGCAATTTCTCATCCTGAAAGACTGCCTCTTAGGATTCAGGATGCAAATGGAAAGGATTGGGTGTTTCAATTTCGATTTTGGCCAAATAATAACAGTAGGATGTATGTGTTGGAAGGTGTAACATCATCATTCAGTCAAAGCAACAGCAAGCTGGTGACATAGGTGATGTTTGCAGCCTGGTCATTTCTTCTTGCTTGTGCATGCAATGCTTGGCACGCAAATAACTAAGAAGCCTCTCAATCATCCTTGCGCGTCTCACTAAATTTATACTTTCTGAAGTTGAGTTACTTTTTTTTGCATATAAATCAGAAAATGATTGTGATTTCTGTTCAATTCATCCAAACTTCACAGATTGACAAAGCTTTCTACCAGATATAGCACTATTGTTTTTGAGTAGTATCCCATTTAATATAAGGCAACTGGTGTTATGTTATTAGAGGCCATACTAGAATATAGTATTATGATCAGAATAGGTTCATAGCCCTATAACCACGTTATTTGGTCATAACTGTATAGGAGTTATGACCATATATATAGTTATATATGGTGGGCTGTACAAGTAAATGTACCCTATTTAGTACATATTTAGTTGATTTTGATTCTTAGTTTAGTTAAGTTTGGTTTCTAGCTAGACATATGTTGGATAAGTTGGGATGATGTGGATGAGGAATAAGGAAACTAAGAGATAACATGGGTAAGCATGTGATTTTATTTGGTTTCCCTTGTGGATCCAAATTCGAAGGGCATCACACTTAATCCCCTCTTCACTCATGGGTCCTATTTCTCATCGCTGTTTAGGTAGTAGTTTTTTTGAAATGTGATTCTAGATTTTATTTGATTTGATTTTTTTCATTTACACAAACTTATACTAGCTAACTATTTCTTGTAGTCTTGCTATGTTTAGTTGTTTTAAAATGTTGGATATGCTTGAGAAGGCCCTATGGTGTTTCCGGCACATAGCCATCTAACCATTCATCTTAACAACCCCCCATCTCCAGCATGCGGTAGATTTCCTTCCATTTATCCATCCTTCTTGTTTGCTCTTCTTAGCTGGCGTAAAGAATTTTCAAGTGTCAAAAGTGAGAGTAAGAGAAGGTGTTCCATCTTCAAGCATCATCGAGCATACTGTCCACCACACGGCTGGGTCCTCCATTGAACTTTCTCTTTACAGGTTGGGACTTGGTTCCATTTGGAATCATGTTAAGGTCAGGTCTTATTGGTGACTGTCAAACAGGTTTAGAGTCTTTAGACTTTGAGACCTAGGTTCAGTATGTATCTTCCTTTACGTTCCACGTGATTCCAGCCTATGGCCGTGCTCAGATCTGATACGGAACTCCCTAGGACTAGGCTAAGCTTTTCTGCGCGAACCCTTTGTCGCCAGATGGGCACAAGAGACTTGGTAAGGGTGAGACTTGGCCACTGAGTGTAAGGGGCAGAGAGGCTTTACTAACTGTGAATGGTGCAGCTTGTAGCGCTAGTAACGCCACACAAGGCCTAACGTCACACCAGGTAATCGTCGGAGGCATACCACTGCCGACCACAGGCGCACAGCACAACCCCTGGGCACGGCCGAGCGCACAGCCGAGGGACATCGCAGACTACCGGGCACCGAGGACGCAGACGGGTGCCGCGCGCAGGAGAGCGTCGATGCCGGAGGTCACCTGAAGCATTGTGAGGTTGTCGCGAGCGAGGACACTATCAGAGTGCACAGCGGAAACCTTAGAGAGGCTAACGAGCGGGCACCACCATCACCACTAGCAGGAGCAGCACGTGGGCGGGTGGCCGATCCTTGTTCCGAGGGTAACACGCACGGAGGTCATTCCAGCGAGGACAGTAATTTTCTTAGGGAGGTTATCCGATGCAGTGAGTCGGAGTCGACCGGGCCCAGTTGACCGACCTAACCACGCATGCCCAGTTGACTCAGACTGAGTTGGAGGAGTTTCAGCTCTGAGCCGACCATTTCAGGCCGAGACGGAGTGATCACAGCAGTACGGGTCAGTCGGAGCGGTTTTGACAGGATCCAGTTTTAGGACCCGATCCAAATCCAGCGGTTTTAGTTAGGAACCGGTTTCATTTTTAGTTCTGTTTCAGTTTTGTACCGACCCGGTTGAAGACTTAGACCGAACCGAGTCATGCTACAGTATAAATAATGTCTTTGTAAAGTTAACCCTAAGTTGATAATAATTTTTGGACAAAGTTTGTTTCTCTTCATCGCGCGTTTCTTGCGCCTCCATCTTCTTCTTCCTCACCATTTCTGGGTGAAACATCTGAGGTTCTTCTCCAGCCTCCTCAGATTCATCAATGGCGGATTGGCAACCCGGCATTATCCCACACCCTCCGCTGGTTTTCTCTACCAGTAGGTGAACCAAAGCAAGCAGCCGGTGGGTTGTCTTCTTCATCGTCTACCCGAGTAGAAGCATAGGTGAATGTCGTGCGGACTCCTCAGCCACTGGGGTGTTGAGAGGCGTCATCTACCATCTGGAAGGCATCCTCCAGCCTTCGCGCAATGCCTAAACGGCGGTGTGAAGATCTGAGATGCAATCGACCATCCGACGGGCATAAAACCAGCTAAGTTTGTTTTTCCAGCATCATTTCCTCTTGTAGTGACTGTAAATCACCTCCCAAATCGTTCGTATACCGTGGGACCCTTCTGGAATCCGTGAGGATGACCTGAGGAGATCGAAGCGAAGGAGAATCGATTAGGGGGTCGTTTGGAGGATGATCGAGCCTCTTTTTGAGTCTTCGGTTGAAACAGGCCTACCACAGCCAGTCTCAGTCCGAGCTTAAATCGAAGGGCCAATCGGCCATAGCTTTTAGGGGTTTTGATACTGTTCGCTTTCCACCGAATCAAGCTTTCTATAGGAAGTGGAATCGCTTCAATCCGTTCAGTATTGAGTGAGTTACGAGCTTGAGAAGTCGGAGTAGGTTCTGTCAAGCAATTCCGCCGACCAGTTCCTGTTTCCGGCGACATTTCCGGCGATCCAACCGTCGGATCTTCACGATTCCGGTGCCATTCGATTCCCAACATCCCTGAGATCATCTCCACCAAGTTGACGTCGATCGGACCGTAGATGGTGTCTCTGGAGGCGACGGTCGGAATCTGGCGGGAATAGGCGGTGATCATCCCTGTTTCTCCGCCACAGGCGGCTGCGACCCAATATTCGCTCAGAACATTGGAAATACAGCACCACCGGGTGATCTATTGACTCTATCTTGTTCCAAATTTGTTTATCTGTCGATTGCAAGTGGTTTCATGTCTTGATTTGATCGCATTGGGGCGGAGTGGCGATTTGAAGACCTGCGGCTGTTCTTCTGCGCGGCGGCATTTCCTGAAACAGGCGACAGAACTACAGCAACTTTGGGGATCAACGACTGGGGTCTAGACAGCTCAGATTCAGCTCAAATTTGGAGCGTCTACTCCTTGGCTAGTGGTCTTGCTACAGTCCACATTTCAGAATTTCAGAATTTTTGGAGGTGTCTATGGATTGTTATGAATTTTTGAGCGAAGACCTCTCAGGCAGTCCTGAAGCTGCTTTGCGCCTGATAAATTTCTGAACGAAGGACAGAACGTGCGCGATTTTTAGAGCTCAACGACCTGGCCTTAAACTCAACGGATTTGGCTCAAACTTGGGGCGTCCACTCCTGAGGATGTCTAATTGCTGCTGACCAAATTTGGGGATTTTTGGAGCCTCTTGTGATTTTCTACGAATTTTCGACTGGAGGTCACTTTTTGTCAGCGCCTGAACCTGTCGTCTTCGTTTTTCAGAACAGAGGCCGAGCCTCTACGCTACCCCGATCTCGTTTTCTTCGATATTGGGGAAACGAGCATCTCTGGTGATTTCAGCTCCTTGAATCCTTTGTTTTCTACTGATTATATCCTGGATTTGGTCATGCTTGCACTTGTTTTGGCGGAGCATACCCCTGCTGCAACGAGGATAGGATGGGCTGCGACCTGTTAGCATAGACTGCAACAGTCCGTGAGCAGCAACCTTGGAGTTGAAGGGTGCGCGTGGTCACCAGTTCGACGCCTGCTTCCCCCTTAACAGCACACAAAGAGGGGTTTAGATCGCATCCTGTGAGGCATTTCATACTTTGGCTCTGTTGTTAGATTACTGTTTTGCTGTAACAGTAATCAGTGCTTCCATTGTTGCTGAGGTGAACCGTGAGCCATCAAGCGACCGGTGAGTTGGGGTCGTAGAGCTTGCTGTCCAGCTGGGGCGAGGAGGCATTTGCTGAGTACCGAGGCTTAGTTTCTGGTGTTCCAGCCTCGGTGGATAGCTCGGACTAGCTCCGAGGAGGTTTGTACCCTGTCCCACTATAGCACGGGGAGGGTGTTCTTGCTTACAAACCCGCCTACACGGCGCGCGGCATAGTGAGGTCCTCGAAGGCTCGATTAGCCGACGACACACCTCCTTGCGGCTTGGCCACCTAGGGGTTGAGGGTGTGGTTTGTGCGCTTAGGCATGTTTGTTTATGATGAATGCTTGGATGTGAATGTGGTTGAGTGAGGTGAGCGTTTAAGTTGTATCGTCGCGGTTGTATTAAGCCTTGAGCCCCTTAGCATTCTTGTAGTAGGATTGGCTATTTGGGTTCAGGAAACACTCTTGTAATTCTGCCCTAACTTGAGAAATTAAGCCGGGGTTGCTGTCCGACAGGGAAAGAGTGTAAAGTCCTCTTAATACTTAGCCTAACCAGAGCCTGCCCCAAGAGATCTTGGGAAGGGAGTTCGGCATTCGGCAGCGAGCTTAGGCAGTCCTAGCCGGGTTCCCACCAGTTTGGTATCAGAGCACCTTGGGGGCTGATTGAGCAGCTATGGCAAAGAAGAACTCAAGAGTTGAGCAACAGGAAATTGATTTGGGCGTCGAAGATGCAGCCACCGAATCACTTCAAGAGGGCAGTGGAAGAAATGAATCAAACCGAGAAAAGTTCTCACGGATAGAAACCGAACTTGAGGAAATGAGAGTAAGAATGAGTCGGCAAGACCAGCCATCACGTGTGGAAGAGAGGCTGTCTCGTTTTGAGAAAGCTATGATTCGTATGACTGATAACTTCACGCAAATAAGTCACCAATTGGGTTTCTTAACCGGCTGAATGAATAAAATGGACCAATTGTCAGATAGCATAGAAGGGATAAATTAAAGAATGGACCGTATGGAAAGATCCGTTAATCATGGGCACAACCGAGAAGATAAGGGAAAAGGACCTTATGAAGAGCCTCACACATCATATCAAGCTCCCAAAGAGCATGCCGCATCAAGTTTTGGGGGGATTAAAATTGGAAAAGACACTCAAATTCCACCCAAAACCAATGAAGCTCACATGGGAAATAAAAAACCAATGGGGGTTAACATGGAAACTTGTTCCAAACCACTGGTAGAAAATGATTTTGAAGAGATTTCAGATGAAGATAGTGAGAAAATCGGACAAAGAAGTGAGAAAAAAAGGGGCCAAAAGAACATAGAACCCCGATCCAACATTCGGGTTGACTTTCCTAGGTTCGATGGCAAAGACGCCCAAGATTGGGTGATTGAAGCGGAACAATACTTTGAGTGCCAAGAAGTTAGGGAGGACAAAAAGATTACCACAGCCATGATCTACTTCGAAGGGGCAGCTATGAGGTGGTATCGGTCGTACAAGAGGAAAAACCCGGTCATGGTATGGGAAACGTTTTCCAATGCATTACTCGCTCGCTTTGGAGTCTCTCATATACTAATTATCATGTGGAACTAATCAATATGAAACAAATCACTACCGTGGAAGAGTTTCAAGGTCGATTTGAGGACATGTCATGTATGGTTGGAGATTGGCCCGAACCCGCACTCATAGGTGCATTCATGTCGGGATTGAGAGAGGATCTTAGAATTGAGATGCTATCCGAGGAACATGTAGATTTAGACAGTTGCTTTGCAAGGGCACGAGTTATGGAGGAAAAACTCCTCAAACGGGCAGCTTATGAGAAGTTCTCTAAGATCGGAGGCTTCAACCAAAACAAAGGGAATTTCAACAAGCCTACTCCTAAACCACAGCCACAAGGGTTTCCAAAGAGAGATACACGTCCAGCCGTTAGGGACAATGTTCCGGTTTGTTACATCACTGCTAAGGAGAGGGATGAAAGGTTCAAGGCAGGGCTATGCGTGTCATGTGAGGAAAAGTGGTTCAAGGGACACAAATGTAAGAGATTTCAGCTAATGGTGGTTGTAGAGGATGAGGACGAAGTTGAGGTTTCAATCCCAGTTGAGGAAGAGCAGCCAGTAGAACAAGAGTGCCCAACTGAAATTGAGAAGGTGGATGGGGTTTTTCACTCCATGAGGGACCCAAACCGTCCTAAAGCAATGCGTGTTCTTGGAACCATTCAAGGGCACACAGTCACAATATTGCTCGACTCGGGAGCAACTCATAATTTTATGAGTTTAGAAACGGCCAAGGATAGTGGTTGCGTATTGGAAGATCAAACACCACTCACGGTGTTGGTAGGAGATGGAACAAGGCTACCTTGCGCCCACATTTGCCGAAACATGGACATAACCGTGCAAGAGATTCCATACAAGATAGATGTCTTAGTTCTTCCGATCAAAGGAATGGACCTTGTTCTTGGTGTCGAATGGTTAGAGACACTTGGGGGGATCTATTGGGATTTCTCCAAAATGAAGATGAGATTTGAGATGGCAGGGGGAGATCAAGTGACGCTAGAGGGAATTCAACCCAACTTAGAACCGAAGGCAGCCATCAAGGCTCTCGCAGCTCAACAGCCAGCCCTATGGCTGATATCGTTAGCCACTGATGTACCTCCAAAAGGGAAAGAGACCGAAATCTTTCCCAAAGAAGTTCAGCAAGTACTTGATAGTTTTGAAGATGTCTTTTCTGAACCCAAGGGGTTACCTCCTCCAAGATCATATGACCACAGGATCGTCCTATCGAACGGGGCAGAACCGGTAAATGTTAGGCCTTATCGGTATGGGTTTACATAGAAAACAGAGATAGAGATATTGGTAAAAGAAATGCTTGAAGGGGGAATCATTCGCCCGAGTAGCAGTCCCTTCTCCTCTCCTGTTTTGTTGGTCAAGAAGAAGGATGAATCTTGGAGATTTTGTGTTGATTATAGAGCACTAAACGAAGTCACGAATAAGGACCACCACCCTATACCCGTCATTGACGAGCTCCTTGATGAATTGGCGGGTGCTTCCATTTTCTCCAAGCTTGACTTAAGGGCGGGTTATCATCAGATACGCATGGATAAGCAGGATGTACCCAAGACCGCATTTAGAACTCACGATGGGCATTATGAGTTCTTGGTCATGCCCTTCGGATTAATCAACGCCCCAGCTACATTCCAACAATGTATGAATGATATTTTCAGACCACATCTGAGGGATTTCATTCTAGTTTTCTTCGATGACATTCTGGTTTACAGCCGATTGTTAGAGCACCACATTGTCCACTTAAGGAAGACACTACAAATTTTGAGGCAGAATGAACTCTTTGCAAAAGCTTCTAAGTGCAGTTTCGGTTAAGAGTCAATCGGCTATTTGGGACATATAGTGTCCAAAGAAGGTGTTGGAGCTGATCCAGAAAAGCTCCATGCCATGGAACAATGGCCTTTGCCAAAAGACCCGAGAGGAATGAGGGGATTTCTAGGTCTTACTGGTTACTATCGAATATTTATTGAAGGCTATGGATCTATAGCCTCCCCTTTGACGAAAATGTTGAAAAAGGGGGAGTTCACCTGGACGGATCACTCAAGGGAAGCGTTCCTAAAGCTTAAGGCAGCAATGTTAGCCGCGCCCGTGCTAACCTTGCTAGATTTTTCACTTGATTTCGTGGTGGAGACGGACGCAAGCGACGTTGGTGTTGGGGCTGTCCTCAGCCAAAAGGGCCACCCAATAGCCTACATGTCCAAGGCTCTCACCCATATGGCAAAGCCATTGTCCACATATGAAAAGGAGTTATTTGCCACCGTGTTGGCCGTGGAGAAATGGAGGCCCTACCTCATCGGGCGCAAATTCATTGTGAGAACGGATCATAGTAGTTTAAGGTATATGCTCAAACAAAGGGTCTTAACACCTACTCAACAAAGATGGCTTGCCAAGCTATTGGGTTACGATTTTACAATCGAATACAAGAAAGGAACTGAAAACTCAGCGGCTGATTCGTTATCGAGACTTGGAGAGCAATTTCTAACCTTGTCCGTTCTGGAAACCGATTTGTGGCAGCGATTGGTCATTGAGCAAGAGGCTGATGAAGGTTTGAGACTACTTAGAGCATCGGTTCAGCAGAATCCGGGATCAATTCCAAATCATGGCATGAAGAGAAACGTACTTTACCGAAAGGGCAAAGCTATGGTACCACGCGGTTCCTCCCTCAAAAAGGAGCTCCTATCACACTTTCATTGTTCAACCACCGCAGGTCACGAAGGCGTGGCCAAAACACTTGCAAGGATCAAAACCCAATTTTGGTGGGAAGGGCTGAAAGGAGAAGTCAAAGAGTTTGTGAGGAGTTGTCAGATTTGCCAAAGGGAAAAGTATGAAGCAACCAAGCCACCCGGGCTGATGCACCCCTTGCCAATACCTACAAAACCTTGGGCTGATGTATCAATGGATTTTATCGATGCAATGCCACGTTCGGAAGGAAAAGAAGCGGTGTTTGTAGTGGTGGACAGATTGACGAAATATCGGCATTTTGCCCCTCTTCCAAGACACTACAATGGGCCGTTGGTTGCCGGGATATACCAAGACTATGTCGGCAAACTTCATGGAATGCCGAGCACTATTGTTTGTGATAGGGATTTGATATTCCTTAGTTCGTTTTGGCGCGAGTATATGCGCATGGCAGGGACTTCATTGCATTTCAGTACAGCCCACCACCTGCAAACCGATGGGCAAAGCGAGGTGGTGAACAGGACACTAGAGACCTATCTGCGATGTTTCGCGGGGGAACGACCGAACACTTGGGTTCGGTATCTTGCTTGGGCAGAATGGTTCTACAACACTAGCCTCCATTCCGAGACTAGTATCACTCCCTACGAGGCACTGTATGGGTGTCCTCCTCCACTCATTCCAATTATGAAGTAGGGACAGCTCAGGATGATGAGGTGGACTGCACACTCCGTAATCGGGATGAGATCTTGGCAGTTTTGAGGCAGCATATCGTAAGAGCCCAGAATCAGATGAAACAAACATACGATAAAGGTCGCAAAGATCGAGAGTTCAAGGTTGGGGATATGGCATGGTTGAAGAGGCTACCTATGCGACAAAAATCGTTGCTTGGACAGCCTTATTCCAAACTTTTACCCCGTTATTATGGGCCATTCCGGGTTTTGCAAAGAGTTGGCAAGGGAGCCTACAGGTTAGCACTACCGCCCACCGCATTAGTCCATCCAGTCTTCCATGTAACTAGGCTCAAGCCGCATTTTGGTCAGTTGCCAGAACTTATTGAACCTTTGCCAGATTTTCGGCCTAGACCGTATAGGATACTTCGTGACCGGCACATGCAGAGAGAGGGTCGTCAGAGACATGAGGTTTTGGTCGAGTGGGACGGCCCAGATTCAGGAACGTCATGGGAGCTATATGACAGGATTGTCCAGGATTTCCCAGCTACTAGAGCTTGGGGACAAGCTCAGTCTCAGCGTGGTGGATCTGATACGGAACTCCCTAGGACTAGGCCGGGACTAGCCTTGATTGCTGCCGAATCCCATCAACTACCACAGGCCGATAGCGCTAAGCTTGTCTACACGAACCCTTTGTCGCCAGATGGGCACGAGAGACTTGGTAAGGGTGAGACTTGGCCACTGAGTGTAAGGGGCAGAGAGGCTTTACTAACTGTGAATGGTGCAGCTTGTAGCGCTAGTAACGCCACACAAGGCCTAACGTCACACCAGGTAATCGTCGGAGGCATGCCACTGCCGACCACAGGCGCAGCACAACCCATGGGCACGGCCGAGCGCACAGCCGAGGGACATCGCAGACAACCGGGCACCGAGGACGCAGACGGGTGCCGCGCGCAGGAGAGCGTCGATGCCGGAGGTCACCTGAAGCATTGTGAGGTTGTCGCGAGCGAGGACACTATCAGAGTGCACAGCGGAAACCTTAGAGAGGCTAACGAGCGGGCACCACCATCACCACTAGTAGTAGCAGCACGCGGGCGGGTGGCTGATCCTTGTTCCGAAGGTAACATGCACGGAGGTCATTCCAGCGAGGACAGTAATTTTCTTAGGGAGGTTATCCGATGCAGTGAGTCGGAGTCGACCGGGCCCAATTGACCGACCTAGCCACGCATGCCCAGTTGACTCAGACTAAGTTGGAGGAGTTTCAGCTCCGAGCCGACCATTTCAGGTCGAGACGGAGTGATCACAGCAGTACGGGTCAGTCGGAGCGGTTTTGACACGATCCAGTCTTAGGACCCGATCCATCTTCTTCTTCCTCACCATTTCTGTGTGAAACATCTGAGGTTCTTCTCCAGCCTCCTCAGATCCATCAATGGCGGATTGGCAACCCGGCATTATCCCACACCCTCCGCTGGTTTTCTCTACCAGTCGCTGAACCGAAGCAAGCAACCGGTGGCTTGTCTTCTTCATCGTCTACCCGAGCAGAAGCATAGGTGAATGTCGTGCGGACTCCTCAGCCACAGGGGTGTTGAGAGGCGTCATCTACCATCCGGAAGGCATCCTCCAGCCTTCGCGCAGTGCCTACACGGGGGTGTGAAGATCTGAGATGCAATCGAGACGGGCATAAAACCAGCTAAGTTTGTTTTTCCAGCTTCATTTCCTCTTGTAGTGACTGTACATCGCCTCCCAAATCGTTCGTATACCGTGGGACCCTTCTGGAATCCGTGAGGATGACCTGAGGAAGGATCGAAGCGAAGGAGAATCGATTAGGGGGTCGTTTGGAGGATGATCGAGCCTCTTTTTGAGTCTTCGGTTGAAACAGGCCTACCACCGCCAGTCTCAGTCAGAGCTTAAATCGAAGGGTCAATCGGCCATAACTTTTGGGGGTTTTGATACTGTTCGCTTCCCACCGAATCAAGCTTTCTATAGGAAGTGGAATCGCTTCAATCCGTTCATTGAGTGAGTTACGAGCTTGATAAGTCGGAGTAGGTTCTGTCAAGCAATTCCGCCGACCAGTTCCTGTTTCCGGCGACATTTCCGGCGATCCAACCGTCGGATCTTCACGATTCCGGTGCCATTCGATTCCCAACATCCCTGAGATCATCTCCATCAAGTTTGACGTCGATCGGACTGTAGATGGCGTCTCTGGAGGCGACGGTCGGAATCTGGCGGGAATAGGCGGCGATCATCCCTGTTTCTCCGCCACAGGCGGCTGCGACCCAATATTCGCTTAGAACATTGGGAATACAGCACCACCGGGTGATCTATTGACTCTAGCTTGTTCCAAATTTGATTATCTGTCGATTGCAAGTGGTTTCATGTCTTGATTTGATTGCATTGGGGCGGAGTGGTGATTTGAAGACCTGCGGCTGTTCTTCTGCGCGGCGGCATTTCCTGAAACAGGCGACAGAACTACAGCAACTTTGGGGATCAACGACTGGGGTCTAGACAGCTCAGATTCGGCTCAAATTTGGAGCGTCTACTCCTTGGCTAGCGTTCTTGCTACAGTCCAAATTTCAGAATTTTTGGAGGTGACTATGGATTGTTATGAATTTTTGAGCGAAGACCTCTCAGGCAGTCCTGAAGCTGCTTTGCGCCTGATAAATTTCTGAACGGAGGACAGAACGTGCGCGATTTTTAGAGCTCAACGACCTGGCCTTAAACTCAACGGATTTGGCTCAAACTTGGGGCGTCCACTCCTGAGGATGTCTAACTGTTGCTGACCAAATTTGGGGATTTTTGGAGCCTCCTGTGATTTTCTACGAATTTTCGACTGGAGGTCACTTTCTGTCAGCGCCTGAACCTGGCGTCTTCGTTTTTCAGAACAGAGGCCGAGCCTCTACGCTACCCCGATCACGTTTTCTTCGATATTGGGGAAACGAGCATCTCTGGTGATTTCAGCTCCTTGAATCCTTTGTTTTCTACTGATTATATCCTGGATTTGATCGTGCTTGAACTTGTTTTGGCGGAGCATACCCCTGCTGCAACGAGGATGGGCTGCAACCTGTTAGCATAGACTGCAACAGTCCGTGAGCAGCAACCTTGGAGTTGAAGGGTGCGCGTGGTCACCAGTTCGACGCCTGCTTCCCCCTTAACAGCACACAAAGAGGGGTTTAGATCGCATCCTGTGAGGCATTTCATACTTTGGCTCTGTTGTTAGATTACTGTTTTGCTGTAACAGTAATCAGTGCTTCCATTGTTGCTGAGGTGAACCGTGAGCCATCAAGCGACCGGTGAGTTGGGGTCGTGGAGCTTGCTGTCCAGCTGGGGCGAGGAGGCATTTGCTGAGTACCGAGGCTTAGTTTCTGGTGTTCCAGCCTCGGTGGATAGCTCGGACTAGCTCCGAGGAGGTTTGTACCCTGTCCCACTATAGCACGGGGAGGGTGTTCTTGCTTACAAACCCGCCTACACGGCGCGCGGCATAGTGAGGTCCTCGAAGGCTCGATTAGCCGATGACACACCTCCTTGCGGCTTGGCCACCTAGGGGTTGAGGTGTGGTTTGTGCGCTTAGGCATGTATGTTTATGATGAATGTTTGGATGTGAATGTGGTTGAGTGAGGTGCTTTCTTTTACTTTCCCTTCTATTTTCCTGTTGAGTAATTTTTGAAGTTCTTCTTTCTTCTTGATGCAACGAGATGATTACCTCCACAGTTCTCAACTCCTTCAAACTCTTTACAACCATAGTTCACCCAGTATGACAAGGCAACTTGAATGAACTAAAAGTCTACCTGCAGTGCTCACCAAGTATGCTGTAGAACCAATATCATCCTATTAGGAAGAAAGCATCAAGTATTTGCATGATACAACATAACCAAGATCAACCTATTAGGAACAAACCATCGAACAGGCTCATGTTACAGCAAAACCATTATCATCTTATAAACTTTTAAATAGGCTTATTCTCTCTCTCTCTCTCTCTCTCTCTCTCTCTCTCTCTCTCTCCCCCCACCCCCCCCAACACCACCAACACAACCCACCCCTCCCCCCAACAAAAAAAGAAAGACAAACCAACACACGCTCACATTCTGAAGACTATCTCTCAAGCAGTTCTATTGCAAATAATTTTATGCTTATGATGAAAAACACTATACCTCAAAATAGTTCATGCAAGTAATATCTTCATATTTCTTTTGACAAAAGAAAATGGTTGTTCAGTCTAGGTGCTATGAAATATAATCCCATGTTAGCTAGAGTCACTAGCCAGATGCATACAGAGGTCCACTATGTGATTGACAAAAGGTCAAAATGATTCAGCCAGCCAAGAATCTTACAATTACCTTCGCAGTGTGTTCCAATTCAGACATGCTCAGATAACTTTCATGATACTGCACACTCCACCAGAATTGCAAACATTTTCATGAGACCATCAAGTATCCTTGACACCGAACCAATGCCCAAAAAGGACTGTGGTATTAAAGCTGACGAATATTTGTGAACAAAGTCTCACATATAAGCGGCTTGGTTATATGTGCACACAGGCTAATTCAAAATGTTCAGCACTATGACTAGACACCAACTCCTACTGATGCAATGCACGTTTTCTCACTGACATCAAGATTTAATTTAGTACTATGACTAGACACCAACTCCTACTAATTTAGTACTATGACTAGACATCTAAAGGATGATGCCACTGCATCTTCTTGTGTGTGTATACAAAAAGCGCATTATTTTCAAAAATATGCAAAAAAAAAAGTGCAAAAATGAAATGCCATTTAAAAATTAAAAAAACATATTTAAAAAACGAAAAATGAAAAACGAAAAAAGCGCAACTCACTTCACTTATATAAATTAAATTGGTGAAATGAAATGTATATGCAGATAAAGAATCACATATCAAAAGTCTGAACTAACATTTGAAGAGGTTTGATCATTGCCTATCATATGAAGGAAGCTAGAAAAGAAAAGAAAAAGACAAAGACAAGAAGCTTTTTGGTTTCTTTCCACTATTTATTTAGACAATGACCAATAGAAAACAAAAAAAAAAAACAAGTCTTCTATTCGATCAAAAAGGTTACCCCGTTAAATGTTTATACATGTTTATTTAGTGTGCAAAATGTGGACTAATTCATATTTCAGATAAAAAAAATGACCCCAATGCAAAAAAGGGTGTTTAAAAAATCCCACTCATGTATAAATGGATAATGTAGATGGTTGCCGTACAAATTGGTTGGAAAGGCAGTCATAGAGAGTATACCTATCCTTATATTGGAAACCTACCTCTATGAACTGCAGGAGATGGATTGCATAGGGAATCATCAGTTCGGCTTTTGGTTCTTAAAAGTCGAAAAGCTTGTAATATTTCTTAATATGCTTCAAAATTAGGCATTCCTAAATGTGACAAAAGAAAAGGGCGAGAAAAATCACAGAACAGAGATTGGGGTTCCGGAAAAAACTCTAGGGGCCGTTTGATGGCCTGGCAATATCCTGTAGCCACGGAGAAAAGTTTCAAATATTCAAAATTTTTCTCATTCCATCAATGGAGGAATGAAAATTATAACCGTTAAACACGTTTCCGGAATTTTTTTTCAAAAATTTCCACTGCGAGAGGTGGAAACATTTTGCCAGTTTTATTTTTCTGCCCGTTAGGGCAACCATGCATCGCCTCCCTCTCCCTCCTGCCGCAGGCCCGCAGCTGCCTCCGTTTCCTCCGTCCTGCCTGCTGGTCATCATCTCTCTCGCCCTCCCACTCTCCTGCTCCCTTGTCGTCTCTCTCGCCCTCTCGCTCTCCTGCTCCCCTCGTTGTCTCTCTCACCCTCTCACTCTCCTGATCCCCTCCTCGTCTCTCTCACCCTTGCTGAAAAAGAAGCCCTCCGTCTCTTCGTCTGCTGTTTGTGCAGCGGCTTCCGTGTTAGGAAACACTTATTTTGGCTCACCCTGTTACCATAGCGTCGGAATCCATCTCTTCCTCTTTGCAGCAACAAATTGATGCTCGATTGCTACTCTGTAAGCAGATCTACAAGGTTTTTGTGGAAAGGTTTGTGTTTGAACATGAATGGTGAATAGTATTTAATTTTTTTTTCCGTTTCTTGCTGAATTTTTGGAAATCCCTCTTTCTATTTTGGCTCCTATGGTGAAAGATTTTTTTTTTCCCCGAGGCTTCCATATAGAAAGTCCAGTCTGTTTCTCTATCCCCTTTTTCTTTTGTGAGGGTTTATTGTTGCAGAGATCGATTTTGTTAAGTTTGTACATTTAGTAGTTGACTGGTTTCTTCGCAAATGCATTAACTTCTTAACTCGTGCTTACCAATTAGCTTGACAATTGAATGTTCCTGTCTTTTTCTTTGAAAAAGATTGGAGCTAGAACAGACTCATCAAGCTCTTCCTTTCTTTTGTCCTGTGGATGGAATCTCTCATTTCTGAAGAGAAAGCCGTTCTTTTTGATGTCGGTGTTGTTCCAAACAAAAGATTTTACTGTTTTGTTATTTACTGAATAGGAAAATGTTTTAGATACATAGCAGATAGTGAATACAAAAGAAAACCACAAGTATACTTATGAACTCATTCTAGTGTTTATAGGTAAACACCTACAGAGGATACAACGATTGGATCTGAACATCTACTGGAAACAGCTTGCACTCTTCAGAAAATATCTGTGTTTGTTTTTCAGCAATAGGATCTAAGAGTTGTATATCTTTGGCAACTTGTTCATCAACACTGGAGAGAAAATGCAGCTTAGATAGGATAAAATGACTAAAACTATTCAAAATTGAACTAAGAGCTTTTCATGAGAAGTGGCTATTGCTATGCTAGTTAAAATTTTCACTTTAAGGTTCAGAATCATGTTAACCTCCTTTCAGGGTTGTCAGCATAGCAGCTTGGCTCTACAAGGTCTACGATAAGACGGAGTATATCAGAACGATCTTCATAGCTACCTCTGCCTTGTAAGATAAGACTCAATCACTGAACAATCCCATAAGTGACATCTCTTTCATGGCATGCAACATAGAAGCTTCAATGCACTATCTTCTAGAATATAGTTCACATGCATATCAATGTATTGTAAATAATACATGCACATGCATACATCATAGGGTAGTTATAACTTTCATCATTTTTGTCCAATGTCCATAAAATAAATTATCAAGAAAATTAAATTTGAATTGATGACACACTTTAGAGAAGAGTAGAAAAAACGTTGAGCAAATCCTCAGCAAAACTAACAAATTTTAGTTGTTCCCCAACTCAAATATCTAATGCTCGGATAAACCCAATCTTATTCACAATATCGACTAAAGCTTTCTATGTTCCTTTTTCCTTTCACCTAAATATCTGGAATGAGTGATACCTTGCAGACATCAATGATCATTTCTTAGTAAAAACAGAAGGCCTCTCTCTCCCTCTCTCTCTCTCTCTCTCTCACACACACACACACACACACATGCATATTAGTAATGGGTGTCTTCAAGATTATTAGCATCAATTTGCTTTTCTGCTATGCTTCTAATTCTTTTAAGTTGGCTGTTATTATAGACCATAAAGGGAAGGTGCATGTTTCCCAAGTACAGATCTCTCTCTCTCTCTCCGCAAACATATTAGTAATGGGTAGTGCATGCTTCCAAGTACAGATATCTCCCAATCTCTTTTTCTCTCCATGCACAGATTAGTGATGGGTGTCTTCGAGATTACCAGCATGAAATTGATTTTCTGCTACGCTTCTAACTCTTTTAAGTTGGTTGCTGGTATGGGCCATTATAAAGGAAAGTGCACATTCACTTCATTCTGCATTTTCTTGTGTCTTTAACATTTGCATCAAATAGTTTAGATTTTTGAACCCAGTGATTTGATTCGACTCGATTGGATTCAGGCTAGATGAAATGTAACGGTCTTGGGAGGATCCTTAGTTAAGGCATGATCAGCAAGTTCCAATGAAAGGCACCTGCATGGGAGAACTCTCCTTAATTTATTGCAAACATGATCAACAAGTTGATTCCTACTTTTTTGTTTTATTGCAAGTTGATCAGCAAATCCCCTTCATAGAATGTTGCCACAGGGGAGTTCAGTTTGATTCAAGAAAGCTATAAGGCTTCTTGAAACATCATGAAATGGGCTTATGCATGATATCTTTATCTGCATAATGCAGTTTATGTTTTTTCTGTCTAAAAGGACTGCTAAAAGCCTAAAACACATACATGGTATCTTCTAGAATCAAAATGTTTCAAAGAGATGGTAGCCATGGGCAAATACCATTGATTGCTTTTAAAGGAAAAGAACCTGAGAACGATCTCAGACTGCATTTCTGCATGCCATGCCAAACATTTGTGTATTTTGGAATTAGAATGCCTCGATTATGTATGTTTCTTTTTAACCAGATGGCTGAGATGGATCTCCTCTCTTTGACATCCTTCATTACTGTTGATGCATACTGAGAGCAGTTGTTAGTTTACATATTTTAATGATGTGGTGGACCTTTATTTCAACTTGGAGACAAAAAAGCATTACAATTTTTGATGTGGACATTGAAAACAGCAAGTCAATTGCTTTCTTCCATTATTTTGAATATTATTCACTTAGTAATTGCATAATTTAACAACTAAATCTTATGTTTGCGCTAATATCTTTGAAATTTTCTGTCATCAATGTCATTACTTACTGATTTCTAGTTCAGCACTTGCTATGCCCTTATGCTTGCCATTAGACACGTATGTATTTTCATTTTCTGTTCATCAGCTGTTATGACATCTTGTTCGAAGATGAAGCCCCGACATAAGTATGACGTCTTGTTCGAAGGTGGTGCAAGGGGCATATTTGATTTTGTTGAGCTTCTTTTTGTTTTGGTGGATGCGTACATGAAGCTACATATGTACTTGCTTCTATGGATACTCTACACACGCACTTGGCTTTGTATTTAACGTTGAAGCTCTTCTGAACACTTATGTAAATATTTTATCACTGATGGGAATATGTATGTGGTTTATCTACTGTTGTATACTTTATAGTGAAATTCTCATATATATACAATGAGTATGGTTCCAGTACTTATGAATTGTGCATTGATGTTGATTAAAACATTTGATACTGTTTATGTTTACAGTATCTTGTTGCGTTCATATGTTCTTTGAACTCTACTGCAGTTATTTTTGTTCTTGTACTAAAAAGACTGGCCATTGTTGGTTATTATCTATTTGGTGTGGTTATTTATCTAATTTCTGTAAATCTGGAAAAATGTTTCCTTATTATCAAACTAAGAATTAGTTTTCTGGAAATCTGAAAATATATTTCTTTATCATCAAGCTCAGAAATATATTTTTGGAAATATATTTCTCAGTCATCACACATACATCAAAATGGGAATCGAAAAGATTTTTCCCATTTATTTTTTTCGAAAAATATATTTTTAGAAATATATTTCCAATTCCAGATTTCCAGGCCATCAAATGCCCCCCTAGAGATTGTAAAGAAATGAAAAATGAGGCGTATGTGGAAAATAAAAGAGAATGTTACCTTTCATAGCCAGCGGATCCCAGATTGAGCCTTCAATCTTTTTGTAGAACTGTACCCCATCATGGCCTTGTAGAGGTTGAACTCATCCCGGGCGAATCAAAAGATGACTTTGATTTTCCGATGGACCATTGCTGGATCTCCTATGAGAAGAAAGTTGTACAGGAGACAAGAAGAGTGACAACCTTCAAAAAATCACCCAAAGGATCAACGAGAAGCAAATCATGAAAAGAATGAGAAGAGGGAGAGGGAGCATACCTTGACGATCCAAGAGAGAGGGAGGGGTAAGGTTTAAAAGCAAATTACTGTGTCTGTATCCAGATCGTGTTGGTTAAACATAAACAGTTTCTATTAATCGCGTCCAGACTGTATCCCATTAATCACAATGTTAATCACTTGGTTGCACTTTTATCACATGAAAAATACGTACATGATCGGACCTTGTGGGATGGCAAATAAGAAATGAAAGGACTAAAGAGTACTGTAATATATATGCGATTAATGAAGCCAAGATCAGACAACATTCAACACACCTAAGTATTCCACGAAAACTATTTGTCCACATTCTTCATTAGATAAAATTTTTTATTAATTTTAAAAATTTCTTTATATATATAGAAAATATATTATATATTTTTTAATTACAATTTAACCGGGTTGCCCCGACACCCACCCTGCTGCGTTACCCTCTTATTGCATCTATTTGTTGATAAAATGTTTACCAATAGACTGATTATCCCGATCTTAAATCTGACCGCTTATTAATGTAACTAAGGCTGATTAGTCCTTTCATCCCTTTGTAAAATCAATGTAAGGGCATGTTATGTCATATCCACATATCAGATATGTGAATTTCAATCCAGAGTAATCAAACTCCCCCTAAAAAGAATTTACTTTTTGCGAACCGATTGTTTAGTCAACAGTGCAAAGATCCAATGGTGACTGGAAAAACCACCATCACCATCCCCAATGCTTCCAATAAGAAGTTGGCTTAACAATGTTTTTGACGGTTAGCTACACTAAGTTGTTGGCTTTTGCATATAACGAGCTTCGATCCTTTCTTTTTTTTTCTTTGTGAAACTTTTATAACTTTGAAAGAGTGCCCGTAAGTTCGTTTTGACTTTTCCGCTTCTTTATAATTCCTTAGTTGGTTTATGTATAACTTTTCTGTCTTAAGAAAATAATGCAAATCTCCAATGCATTAACGGGTGAAGGAAAATCGATAAAAATATTAGATGCCTATAGTGATATCCCAAATGACATAAAAATAGGTTCTTGTATTCTATGATATTAGAAAAACTATGATAGTATTTTTAGTTTCATATTTGCATGGACCAATCTTGAAAAGGAATTCAAAATTTTGGTTATTTTCTCATTTTTCAAGTTAATTTCAACAAAAATCAGGAAGAGGCTAATTAGTGCACTGTTTTGGTGTAATCCACCCCAAACACAAACAGTGGACCCTCAGCTTGGAAAAAAGTCTTCACTCTTGACCTCATGGTGTTCCATTCCTTTTATTAATACGACTTGTTGTAATAACAACATCGTAAAACTTGTAACATGACCCGTATGATTGAAAAGTTAAATGTGAACCAAAAACAAATTTAAAAATCATAGCTAAACTAAACTTTTGAAAAAAATTTAATTTAGAAATATACAAAAGCAGAAAAAAATTCTATGAAAATAATGAATTCAATAAACATCAGCAAATAAAGACATTTGTATGTTATTTACAAAATATACACTTTCATTATAAAAAATAAAAACATTGACACCTTAAATTGCTTTTAATCTTTAAATTGATATCAAACCATCAAAGATTCTAGTAGCTGTCAATTTTGATTTTTCTTGTATTTGAATCTTGTTGTAAAAATCACGTGCTATATTTTTATTAAATGAAATCAACTCGAAATGCTACTTTTTTTCCCTTTATATGCGTAACTCTTGCCTATTGTATCCAGTTAATCATGAGTTCGAAACCTATTTCCGAGATTTCATGAGCATGGGAACCTCTCTAATTTGCAAAAGAAGGGGTCAGGATCCTCTTTCCATAAAGAAAATATTGAAAGTGCAGTGGATTAAACATCTTTAATTATGACACTGTTTCTGAAAAAGTTAGAAATGTTTGGGGTGATTTTGAAATTCTCATAGAAGAAGGGGTTAAGGACCTTTCTACCTGACTTCTTTTATTGTTCTCCATATGTTCTCTCTCCTCAGGTCTTCTTGATCCAACAGTGAACTTCCATGACATGAACCTTGAACTTTCGTGAGATTCTAGCCATCTCCGGCATCCGACGGGGTCTGGCGACATTTGATTACTGGTGGTTTCAAATGACCGCCATGTCACCATGATAGGAGGGTGAGACCGCCTCATGGTGACGTTCTCTCGCAGGCATGGTGGCACCCAACTTCTTTAGCTATTACCATAGCAGAGGCAAGATCACAGCTTTCTGACGAATGGTGAGGTGGATGAAGTCAAATAGGGAGGAGAGGAGCACTGGCAAACCCCAGACGGTGGATGCCCTGATCATCTTTTATTAGGGAACGCCGAAGCAAAAAATCAAAAAATCAAAATTGAAAACAAAGAGCTTATATTAGCTCCGGCAGATGCAGGGGTTATTTGCTTCCTCCCAGAAAGGGAAAATAGAGCATACAGAAAAGAGAAGGACAAGGTGTCATACAGCAAGGGAACTAGGTATGTTTTTGTTTTCTATTGTTTTTTTTTTTTTTTTGGTTTCAACCCCTTTCTTTTTCATTTTGTTCATTATTCCACCAGCCGAGCAGAGATGTTCTCTACTTTTCTTAGTGTATTTTTTTCTCTCACTGATTTAGTAGTCGATCTTTCTTTTACAAATTAGGCATTCTTTACCTCCTGGCCACAGAAAAGCAGTAAATTTGGCCGATAGCAGATTGTGCCATCAACGGTCCTCTTCTTCTTGAGCAAGACAGAAACCAAATCTACTCAATTAAGAATGGTATTATTCATGCTTCGCAAAGCTACTGAGATTATATTGACCAAGGGTTCAACATACTAGTCTCACACACCAAAACAGTAAAGTTTCTTGTTTCCTTCCTTTTCCTTCTTTAATTATTAGCATACAGGAGACACCAACTTTGTCTATAGCCTGATCAGCCTCAGCTGAATAGGATCGGATCAATGGTGTCATGAATCATGATGCCTGCTTTTACTGTTTTTTCCATTTTTTTATGCTTTTTTTAATGTTAACCTATCTTGTCTTGTATTTTCTTTTTTTTTTTAACTTTTTAGACAAATATCATGCATGCATGTTTGGTTGGTATCTGCTATATCTAACATAACTAGTATACATCTAAACTCATAACTGCAGTCTTGTGCTGCTCAAAGGCAAACTCTGCTGCACAGGAACATGGCAAACTTTGTTGCTTTTTGTTAATTCAGAAGGTCTAAAGGATACTACTTCTTGTTAATTTATTTCATCTTAGAAAAACTCACAAAATTTTTCATTATTTTTATGTGTTATGAGAAATTTATGTGATCGCGTTCTTGATGGAGAGTTTGAGCATGTTTAAGTAACATTTGGCCTGTAGTTTATCATTAGTATTAACATGCACTTTATGTTCAAATAAAGTGAGCATGTTCAAAATAAATATTTCAGTTCATCAAAGTTTTATTGCTGATATTGCCAACTCAAACACGATCTTTATGTTGATGGACCGTTGAACCCTTTCAAATAATATATATATATATATATACATGTGCTCACACACAAACTCAATTGGGGATGGTCTGAGATTGTCCTTGGTGAACCCACGCTCAATTACATGAGGTGAGATTTTGAACCCTTTCATGCTTGGCTGTCATATGTTTGGATTCATAAAGTATGTCTTACTAGCTTCAGCAAACCTCTGTTATAATCTAAGCTACAAAAGATCGATAGGGGATTTTCTCATCTTCATCTATTTTTTGCAATCTAGCTAGCTTTTAGTGTTGCCCTTTCCTTGTTGCAGTTCAAGTTAGATAGGTTGCTTTTTAAGATGTAGAAGGCAATGAGATTTGCTAGAGTGTAGTTGAAGCCCCAAGTGTGAATGGATCATTATGTGAAGACTTTTATTAACTATGAGGTAAATGTCTTATGCTATTGTAGTATTAATTGGTTGCTTGTATTTGAGTTATTGCTAGTCTCATTAGTATTAACATGCACTTTATTTGCATATAAATTTTAGGCAAGTGCCCAATTTCATTGACTTGTTATATTTTCAAAATTTTAGCCAGCAATTCCTGAAAGTATACAATGTTGTGAAGCAATGTTGTAAAAGGCGATAAGGCGAGGTGAGGTGTTGTCCCTCTAATGAGGCATGGTGAGGTGAGGCATTAATTGAAGTGTAAGCTTCAGAGACAAATTTGTGAATTATATAATATTTATAAAAGTAGCAATGAAACTGAAAAAAAAGACTATGACACAAAGCATATCAAGAAAGAACAATGTAGAACATATGCAAACCACAATAATTTTCAAATCCAAACAAACACAATGTAATAACATACATAGTACAAAGAGTGCTTGCATAATTGGTGCATAGCATGACCTGTCCTAAACAATTAAATGTCATAGAACTATCATTGAAAAACAAATAACCAAAACTAGGAAAACCAAGATTCAGATAATAATATCAGTTAAGTGAATAAGTAAATATTAAGTATTGTTGAACAATAATATAAGCAAATTGAAATATGTATATGTACAAAAATTAAAAGAAAGTAATTCATTTGTGTAATTATCAAGTGATACTTAACAAAGTTCAAATAACATTTCTAGGCAATTGGTCAATTGTATCTTCATGAATGTCATATTCTTTAATGGATGACAGTTCATTGTCATTTGAACCATCCAAGTATTGAATAAGTTTATCTTCTTCATCATCTAAACTCTCATATTCTAAATCTTCTATTATTGTTTTACCTTCATATAAAAACACTAACACATAACCAAATGCAACAATTAATAAAGAAAAAGGACAATGTTCTTATCTTTATTTCAAAAATTACAAACATATAGCATTACCTTTGCCAATACTTTTCTTTTGAGAAGATGAAACACTTTCTGTATTCATCTTCATATATACATGATGAAAACCAAAGAATTAAGCTTTTCTTGCTCAATGTGGTTTCTTGTTTTTGTATGTACCTATCATGTAATTGCATTAGTTAATCATTTTGATAATTATAAAAAACATTTGAATGGTAGCACAATAAATTATTGTAAAGTTTCATTTATTTACCAAAAAGAATGAGCTGCATTTACATTCACATCCTGATGCACTATATGTATGATTGAGAATTCTCAAAGCAAAATTCTTCAATTCTTTTGTATTTTCGCCAAAGGTATTCCCCTTATGTAGAATATAAAGAGCGAGGTACCTATAAACCTAAGGGCAAAATGATGCCTTTAGAAACCTTAGACAGGAAAGATCTATTGAGGGTTTTCTTCTTCTCCACTCCTCTGGGGGAAAACTTTCTCTTAACAGAAAAGGGGGCCGGGTTTAAGCACAAAAGCGCTGGTTCGCTTTTACAACAACATGGGAGGCAGAGGAGTGGAGAAGAAGAAAAGGAAGGGGAGTGAGGAAGGGAAATAGACTCAAGCACTTAGAAGCAAGTACTCGGTGGTGGATGGGTGAGAGGATGATCAGTAAAGACGCTGAAGTAGTGCTTATATAGGCACCAGACTTCAAAATAAATTACAATATGGAAAAGGAATATGATTCCTTTCCAAATAAGCTAAACACTAGCAAACAAAAGTAGTTACAATCAAAGGAACTCAAAGGTGGACAACTGTCGTGTGTTGGATGAGGTGGAAGACGATCATGTCCTAAAAGTCAAAAAGTGCTACATTACGCTATAGTATCCGCCGTAGTGCTGCAGTGATTGCTACAGTAACCGCCTTCACTTTTTTTCAATGAGAAACCACGTGTCTTGTTACTTTTACTTTTTTGACGCATGTGAGGTTCCTTCGTCTTTATTTCTTTTGTCTTCACGCAACGTTAGAGGCTCTTCGGGATGATTTGCCTCTGGATGTGACCCAGTGCTTATCCTGTGGGGTACCTCACAGGGTAAATTTTTATTTCCAAAATTTACAAACATAAAACCCATATTTATCCTAGAGGGTTTTTCCAGGGTAGATTTTGAAGCAATAATTTACAACACAAATCCTATTTTTAACTTGGGGGATTTTCCCAAAGAGAAGTTTATCATGTTTCTTTTCAAATGGATGATGCTTAAGTTTTACATGAAAAGCACTATACCCATGGGAAGTTTAACCATAACTTGCAAGGGCCAAGTTTTATCACTCTTGACAAACATTAGACTGCAGGGTTAAGGACTCAGCAGCTTCGTCCCTACTTCTTTCAGTTGTTTCCTATTTCTTCTATAATTTCATCTTTGTATTGTTGATTATAATCCCAACCTCCTTCATCACCAACATTCCCCTCATCTTCATTGTCATCTCTGTGAATGACTGCTCCGACATTTTGATGGACACCTGTCAATTCTGCAGGATTGCTGTCGTTGATTTGGCAGAAATGTTCACAGAGGCTAGGGTTTATCTGTAAGATACTATGGAAAGGAATGTAAAATTTCTCAGTAAGCCAACCATCTGCTAGGAAATTCATGTATTTCTATCTTTAGCTATTATACAAGTAGTTCTTGTCCACCGGGCATGTTGGTCTGTAGCCATTGTATAAGCTCTCCAAATGCTTCAGTTGTGAATATACATCTTCTCCAATTAAAAAAGTTCTAAGAGTTTCTTCAGGAATTTGGGTTTGCAGGGGAAAGAGTGAAGTGTATATGTTGATCGTGATCTCCTATTTTGCTTCACAAGAATAATCATACGAGGGAGGAATAGATTCAATGTCTAAGTTAACATAGCCATAAGGCTTTATATCTCCAAGTTTAAACATCCTTCTTAACGTATATGCCAATCGCCAATGGAAATCAAGATGTTTTACCTGCTCTTCTTTAGTAACCAGGATTTGTTTTAAAAATCCTTGTTTACATTCACAAAAAGAATCTTCTTCATGGTCGTGTTTCAGCAGAGTGAATTCCAAACCAGGCTTTCTCTTTTTTGAATCTCGTGCCACTGTCCTTAATAGATTCTGCATGTCAACTTGTTCTTTTTTTCTTGCCTTCATCACCGAACGATTGATCTGTTCCTTGACTAATGAAATATTTGGGGGAACTATCTCCCTTTTCTCTCCTAATTTTCTGATTTCTTCTTCAACATGTTCCCTGAGGATTCTGTTTTCTAATTCTAGAGCTTGTATTTATTCATTTAGCTCTTGCTTTTCTTTTTTCCACCAACTTATTTCTGCTTGGGCTGCTTTTAGGCTCCTTTCTAAGGTAAGATAAACATCCAAGCTTTGAGGTCGGAGGGGTATATGATTCATGGGGAGTTCTGGCAGAGTTTTGGACTGAAGTTGCCTGTTCTTTAAGTTTAGATGACTGGCTAATAAAGAAAGGATTTTTGGGTATGAGGGATTTCTTTTGTTTTGCCAGAGGTTGTCTAGAAGGACATGATCTTTTAGATCAAGGGTGAGGCCTGGTTCGAAAGACCAAATTTGAATGAGGGGGAAAGATTGGTATCCTAGGTCTGGGTCAAGGGGCAACTCGTTTGTAGAGGCCATCTTGTCCTGTAACAAGAAAAATATCAAGTGAAACAATGCATTCTATCTTGTCTACCGTGGCTACTGTCTATGTGTAGGTCCCTTAAATGATGTTACCTAAAATCGAGAGAAGAATGATATGAAGATGCTCAAACTCTTACTTGTTTCATGGCAGCAACCAACTGCTACATACTTAAAACAATGTCTAAAAGATTATCACTAACTTTCCTTATTTCGATGGAGAAAGCAGTGTCAAGGTCATGTAATCTTACTCTGGATTGGTCAAGATAACTTATAATTTTATTGAGTCTTCTTATCTCGGATTCATAAACATCAATGTCTCTATTCATCTTTTAGAAGTCTGCTTAGCATGTCGGCTAGATGATTGTTTTCTCCTTTTTTGTGTTCAAATGTCACTTTATGATTTTGGTTTATAAAGGATATCCACCTTCTCTAGCTTATTCTTTTAGAATTTTTATTTTCATAGAATTTTACAATAGCATCACAATTGGTCCTAAGTATTATTTATTTTTTGTTTAGCAAAAATATGCAAAAACTATTGAGCCCATATACTACTACAAGAATTTCCTGATCTATACTACTGGAGAGTCCCTTTTCCTTGTATTGGCCACTGCTATATTTTCAGACGACTTCTGTCACTTTTGAAGCATGCTTGTTGGGTTTCCTTTTTAACACTGCTCCCCACCCGTTAATACATCCATCAGTTTTAATTATTAAGAAATCTGAGTCTAGGGGTAGATACATTTATGGTAAGTGTTTTATTGCTTCCTTAACTTTTTCTATTTGTTTCATATCTTCTATATTAAAAGTCTTAACCCCAGTTTGGCGGAGTTTACTATATAATGGGTCAACCAGTTTCCCTAAGTCTTTAATAATGGTCTAGCATAGTTTACTAATCCTAAAAACCGTTGAAGGCTTTTGATGTCATGTATCTCAAATTCTAAAGCTTTTGTTCATATATGTGGTTGTAGTTTCACTTTCCCTTCACCAATTTCTACACCTAAATATTCTATGTGTTTTCTAAATTACTGTACCTTTTTACTACTGATTATAATTGCATTTCGTAAAAATTCTCCTAATACTATCTTTAAGTGGTCTATATGTTTTGGTTGGGTTTTACAATGAACGAGGATGTCATCTATATAAATACAAACAGGTCCTCTATATTGGCCAAATATCATATCCATTTTTCGTTGGAATATAACAGAAGCATTTTTTAAACCAAAAGGCATGACTAACTATTCAAAGCTTCCTAAAGGACAAGTAAATGCAGTCCATTGAATACTATCCTTATGCATTTTTACCTACCAAAATCCAAATTTGCAATCAAATTTACTAAATATTTACTGTATTGTATACTATTGATTAATTCAGTTTTATCAGGTATATCATAAGACTCGTCTCTAGTGTTATCATTAAGTCGCCTATGGTCTATGACCATTTTCTATTTTCCACGGACTTGTTCACTATGTTTATTGACAATAAAGGCAGGACTTCTGTGAGGGCTTATACTTCTCCTTATGACTCCTAATTTCAACAATTCATTTACATGTGTCTCAAAATCTTTGATATTTTTATTCATGACATTTATCTTTTTGTTGGAAATAGTAAATCCTCGATCTTTTATCTGTAGTATACATTCTATTTTATTAGAATCCCAATGTTTAGTAGGTATTTCTCCTATGATTTCATCCATTTCTAATATTCTGAGCAAATCATCTATTTCTGTACCACCTGTTTCTAATTTATTATAGATTTTTTGTATATTTATAAGGTTATATTCGGGGTCTATTTCTAATTCTTCTAGGTCATCTTCTTCTTCTGAGTAAGTTAGATCTACTTTTTCTTTGTAGGCTCCTAGAATTTTACATTTACAACCTTTATTTTTGTGTGATTTATATTCTTGTACCCGAGGAACTTTGTTGTTAAGAAAAGAAATGCCTGTTCTAGTTATGGAACATCCAGCCATATTTTTTAGAATGATATTTAGTCCTATAATGCATTTTGTACTATCATATAATTGCATATGTCTGATGAATGTCTTACGCCCTGGTTCGTAGGCAGTATGTTCCTCTTCAGAGATTCTAAAAGTTATTTTATATTTGCATATCTCTTCATCATATTTATGTAAGAATCCATCGATTTGTTCTGCCCAAAGTTGTAAGGCAGGGTCTAGGCTTCTATGATACTCTGGTGGGACTAGTGCTTCGTCTAACACCGATACACTACACTCTGTGTCTATTAAGGCATCTATTTCTAGTTTCCACTTTTCTATTTTGAATATATAAGGAATTCTGATAGTTGTTCTTCTTTGTTCCTTATGGTCAATCTTCATATTTGGAAAGGTTATGGTAGTTAGTGCCCTCTCACCTTTTTAAAAAATTATGCCTTTACCTTTGTTGTTGGTATTCGGCACCTCATAATTCGTTGGATCTAGCCTCACTATCTTATTCTCTAAGGATCCTATCTTTAGTTCAACTGTAGTTAATGTTCTTTCTATATCATCTATTCTATTTTCTACTACAAGGATTCGTTTTTCTATAGTATTATCTTTTCTTCTAACCATTTTTTCTAGAATAAATTGTTATTGTCTTTCTTCCAAACAGAATTTGCATGCTTCGGTCATACAAATCTTGCATCAGAGAAGGGGGCGGGGATGAAGCACAAAAGCGCCGGTTCGCTTTTACAACAGCATGGGAGGCAGAGGAGTGGAGAAGAAGAAAAGGAAGGGGAGTGAGGAAGGGAGATGGACTCAAGCACTTAGAAGCAATTACTTGGTGGTGGATGGGTGAGAGGATGATGAGTACAGACACTGAGGTGGTGCTTATATAGGCACTGGACTTCAAAACAAATTACAATATGAAATAGGAATACGATTCCTTTTCGAACAAGCTAAACCTGAACTTCAAATTATATGAAAAACTAAGAGCACTATAAAAAACAACCAATTCAGTCACACTTGCTATTTCCAAAATGAAAAACATTTACTTCAAAATGAAGACACTAGTCCCATGTCTCAACAACTAAATAGTATAACCGATCTACACATTTCTTTAGCGCAAAACCTAGAATCCTACAATATAAAGAATTAGGCCTTTTGGCAACCCATATTTGATACATATAGAAATAATATTCTTAAAGAAATATTAGAAATTCAAAGATACCTGAAAGACTAATTAGCCACAATGTTAAGCAAAATTGGAAGCTTCCAGGAATATAAAGATAATATTGAAGTCTTACAAAAACAAACCTTAAAATACCCTCAAAATCCTAATCAAAACTATATTGAAATCATAAAATTAATAAAGCGTCCGTACTCATCATCCTCTCACCCATCCACCACCGAGTACTTGCTTCTAAGTGCTTGAGTCCATCTCCCTTCCTCACTCCCCTTCGTTTTCTTCTTCTCCACTCCTCTGCCTCCCATGCTGTGTAAAAGCGAACCGGTGCTTTTTTGCTTAAACCCGGCCCCCATTTCTGTTTGGTATCAGAGCATAGTAGTACGCTCTTGGTGTTGCAAGTATGTTCTGCTTTTAATGAAAGTTTTTATGTGTGTTCAGATAGTAATATCAATTAAGAGAATAAGTAAATAATAAGTATTGTGAACAATAATATAAGCATATTGAAATATGTATATGTACAAAAATTAAAAGAAAGTAATTAATTTGTGTAATTATCAAGTGATACTTAACAAAGTTCAAATAACTTTTGTAGGAAATTGGTCAATTGTATCTTCATGATTGTCATATTCATTAATGGATGACAGTTCATCGTCATTTGAACCATCCAAATATTGAATAAGTTCATCTTCAACATCATCTAAACTCTCATATTCTAAATCTTCTATTATTGTTTTACCTTCATATAAAAACACTAACACATAACAAAATGCAACAATTAGTAAAGAAATAGGACAATGTTCTTATCTTTATTTCAAAAATTACAAACATATAGCATTACCTTTGCCAGCACTTTTCTTTTGACAAGATGAAACACTTTCTGTATTCATCTTCATATATACATGATGAAAACCAAAGAATTAAGTTTTTCTTGCTCAATGTGATTTCTTGTTTTTGTATGTACCTATCATGTAATTGCATTAGTTAATCATTTTGATAATTATAAAAAAACATTTGAATGATAGCACAATAAATTATTTGAAAATTTCATTTATTTACCAAAAAGAATGAGCTGCATTTACATTCATATCCTGATGCACTGTATGTAAGATTGAGAATTCTCATAGCAAAATTCTTCAATTCTTTTGTATTTTTGCCAAATGTATTCCACTAATCAATGGACAAAAATAAATGAGAAGAGTAGTTTAGATAACTTCATTTGATCCACTCATAAGTTTATAATATAAATCAAAACAACAACAAAAAAATGTACCACGATGTTTTTTCTTTCTTGTTTTAATTACTAATGATGTGCTGAACTCACCAACTTCGTTCTCATCTGAATCAAGTTGAACTAAAATATCAAATCTTTCTTCTATAGTAGGCACCAAAATTTAGCATTCCATTAGCCCATGCTTTATTCTTTTATCTTTGAGGACATCATTGTCATAATGAAAATGTGAGTTTAGATAATACCTTGCAGCATGTAAACGATGATGCATTTGATTATCTCACCTATTATCAATTATTTGCTAAATTTTTATATATCTTTTTTCATCATTATCTATATTACATGTAGTTTTTTCTTTTGCCTTTTTCATATGATTGTATAAAAATCCCTCAACTGGCTTTTCATCTGAATCAGCAACTCTCAACACCTTCACTAAAGATAATTAACCTTAATAATATTTCATCTTGAGTAACAATTCACATTACTACCTTGCCTTTCGGATTTTTAGTATAATAATCACTACCTTGAAATTCTGGAGATAGAAACATGTTCTTCAATGCTATTTTGTTTGTAAAATACTAAAGTAAGATACAAAGTAGCAAAACATGTAATAGCAGGCAGTTGAAGTTCTTTATCATTTATGCATTTTCTCATCAAATTAAATACCTAAGTATGTTCATATATAAGTGTACTTACAACTTTTGTTTTTTCAGTCACTTCCTTAAGCAAACATATCTTAGCAATATTTTCAAAAATTAAATCTAGGCAATGAGCTGCACAAGGTGTCCAAAAAATATGTTGAAAGCTATCAATTTCTTCTAACTTCATACCTACAGCTTTGTAGTTAGCACCATTATCAGGAGCTAATTACATTACGTTTTTCTCTCTAACTTTTTTAATTATCTCTATGAATAGTTTTACGAAATTGTTAGCTGTCTTTTTTATACCATTAATATCATAAGACTTCAAAAAAGTTGTACCTGAAGGATTATTTACAAGAAAGTTAATCAAATTTCTACTTTTACTATCAATCGAGTTATTTGCCATTATGGTACAACCAGTGTTCAACCATGTCTTCCTGTAGTCCTTTAATTTTATTTGCAGTTTATCAACTTCTTCTTATAGGATTGAAGTCCACATATCGTTGTAGGTTGGTGGTTTCAATCATCGACCATAATTTCCCACAGCTTCAATCATTCTTCCAAAATATGGAGTGTCACATAAGTTAAATGATAAAACATTTGGAAAAAAAAAAAACTGAACTATGGCAGAATATACTTGCTTTCTTTCCTCTTTCTTGATGGCATTGTTGATTGTTGGTTGTCACATATCTAAAGTTATAAATTGATCCATTGGTCCTCATGAAATTCCAAATGCATGAACATTGGGAGATGTAAGGCCACCACTAATCATTCTTTCATCCAAACATTCATTTCTATGCAATTAAAGATTGTCTTTTTTTTATTTGCATTTCACATTTTTGTACCTGAAAATAATTATTGAAAGATTTTACAACACTTTGTGGGCTTTGTAACATGCTTTAGCAACTTTTTTAGTTCCAGCCAAGTGTTGTTTCTTTCTTCAAACACCACCTTTATAAGTTTCCTTACAATAATTTTGTATCAAGTTTCTCATTTTTTCTTTATCATCATGATCTTCTTCAATGCAATGTGTCAATGCTGGATCCGGCCGTGACATTTTTTCTCAAACCTAACAATGTATTACAAATATAATTCAATAAGCATCCAATAAGTTCAATTACATTGTATGCAAAAGCTCAAATTACTAAGCATACCCAAATATTAACAATGCATAATGTAACAAATATTAACACCAAACGACAAATTTGAATTATTAACAAGTAACAACATATTAGAAACTTAATGCAAAATAATTATTGAAAAAACACATAAAAGTATAAAAGAATTGTCTACGACAATGCATCAATTACCATTGTCATGTTCTTTAACATGATGTAAAATCTAAATATAAGAGAAGAAGACAAGCAGCTCTTCCAAAATTAGAACTTGTTTGATCTAGAAATAAAGAAAAAGAAAAAAATCATCCACAAAAATATATATAATAAAAAAGGTAACTTTAGTAATGTAAATTTTCCATGTTTTTTATTTATGATTCGGTAAAGGATTGAACATAGCTGTCTACCATGAGGCACAAAAAAAACAACATGAACTAAGGCACGAAAAAAATTTGAAAGGAAATATAATAAGTTAAAGATGCATTAAATGCTAAGTCATAAAGTAAGGATACAATCCCAAAACATAGAATAAACTAAGACACCACTTGCGACACTTGGCAACAATGGGAGGAGGACCACCATCAATGGACTACATGTCCAGACTTCAAATGATGACAATAGTAAAATAAAGATGAACACGTAATATGAGTGCAAGGATGGCACGTGTGAAGAAAATAAGTTCAAGGTCTTGACTTTGTAAGCCACATTACCACAACATCGTAAGCCACAGCACTGGCCTTGTTGATACACACAAAGTAACAAAAGCACCATGTGGACACACTGTATACCATCACAGCAACACGCAGAGGGTGGCCAGTCATGGCCAGAGAGCTGAGAGAGCGAGAGGGTGGCCATGGCCAGAGAGACAAAAACAAACACATAAAGGTGGCCACCTATGTTCGGTGTCTGCCATGGAGAGGAAGAGACTCAAAGAGAGACACCTACAGTTGCAATTGAAATTCTGACGTTGGGCGATGGCTTCACCAACTATAGCTCCAGCCTCTAGCAATTTCACAGGCATGCAACGATGGTTGAAATCTTCAATTTCACATCTGATTTGGGATTGAGAAAAGGGGATTTAGGGATACAAACGGGGTTCAGTTAGGGCTACGTGTGAAGTCCTTTTGACCAGTTTTACTTAGTTTTTAATTTTTTTAATTAAAAAAACTAAACAGACTACATCCCTGAGGTGTACACCTCAAGCACGGAGTGTACCACGGATGGAGGCATACACCTCTACCAAATGAGGCACATGCTTCAAGGATGTGTGCGCCTCATGGCAAGGCCTCAAGGCATTTTTTTTCTAAAAAATGCTTTGAGTCACATTTTTTTGTGTGAGGGGTATGCTTCTTACAACATTGTTGTGAAGTAGAACAAGGCAAAGCGAAGCACTAAGCTGGTGATGCAATGCGTAGCTAAGCGATGCATAGTGAAGCTTAATTAAGTTACATGGCAGAAATACTCTAACATATTATATCAACAAAAATCATGTCAAAAATTAAAAGAAAAGCAAAAAACATTTTCCTTGTGCCAAAATCAGAAATGAAAGATGGCACTATTTTGCTATTTGCAAGAAAGTTTAATTAGTTGTTATCAACAATTATACATAAAAGTTTATAAAATATTTAATACCTTATAAGTACTGCAGATGACAGCAAAGAAACATTACTTTGGTTTATTTAAACAACATACTCATGAAAGCACCGCTTTCGTCAAATGGTTATAAGTACAATAAATTCACTAAACTCTATGATTTTCATCCAATATTTACTAACTTACACTATTTCAGTCAACATAAAATGTTCAATAAATTCAACCCTCACGGTTTAATCTAATTCTACCATGCAGCTGAGAAAAAAAGTAAACAAAAACAATATGAAATAGAAAATAAAAAAGATACAAGCATTAATTGCAAAACAGAGGGAGAGGCAGACTGGACAGATAGTCAGGCACTTGAGGTTCACATCTCGTGCGTTGAGGTGTGCACTTCAAATACCACCGGTAGTACGCACTGTTGTTATGTGTTTGGTTAAGGTAATATATAGCAGTGCTAAAATTCACAGTTATAGGTTTATAGTGGTGAAAATTTCTACCGGTGGTACAGAACACCAGTGTAAGCACGTTTAGCGGCAAAGAAATATCACTGGTATAAATGTATATGGCGGCGACCTAAACCACCTTACCATCATCAGTAGGGCTGTACCAGTCCGGTTCATCACCGGTATCGCTTACTGTCATTAAAGAAAAGCACAAACAAAATTTATACCCCTCAAGAAAACATTTATAACCTCTAGTAAATATTTCCAAGCCTTTCAACAAAAATTATGTCTCACGTGATGTGTTCCTTCGACCTCCATGCACTAAGGGGGAACAAAACTCAGCCACGTGATGCAATGGTCAACTATTGACAGATGACAGTACCATGCTAATTAGAGATTATGGTGGCAAGGGCAATCTGTTTTTTCGGTAAGGTTGCAAGAGGTGAAGGTATGTAGATTATGAAGTTGCTCAAAAAAATTAGAGTGAAGTCAATTTTGTGTCACTGAACAAGAGATTTATTGTATATATACAATGACGGCAGGAAGGTATTCATACTCTGCCTCATATATCATTCGTTCTTTATAAAGAATTTCATCTTATAAAAGAACCAAAGAAGGACGGTCTAAAAAGTGTAATGAATAGGAATCTATTTTTAGTAATGTTTCTTGTAACAAAAAGTGTAGATGCCTAAGATAGCGTCATACATAGTTCTACTTATTGTATTGCAAACATGTTCATCCTTTGCAACTTTGTACTTTCAGAAGTCCTAAAAATGTTCCATTTTGAAGTGTTTTGAAGATGTTGGTCATATTGCTCACTATGCTTAATATAGCAGATTGACATATATAAATTTAGGAAGTGGTTGCCAACACCCGCTTCTAAACAAATGATTAGTGGAATCCAACCTAAGAGTTGGGTTTTCTTTCTACTCCATGTTTTTTCTTTTGACACCTATATCATTGAATGCAGCAATGTTATTTCAATTTGAAACCAAGCTGATACCATTACTAGCATGA
>NC_045143.1:21640301-21726407 GCF_008831285.2 Nymphaea colorata
TGCGATCTAAACCCCTCTTTGTGTGCTGTTAAGGGGGAAGCAGGCGTCGAACTGGTGACCACGCGCACCCTTCAACTCCAAGGTGCTGCTCACGGACTGTTGCAGTCTATGCTAACAGGTCGCAGCCCATCCTATCCTCGTTGCAGCAGGGGTATGCTCCGCCAAAACAAGTGCAAGCATGACCAAATCCAGATATAATCAGTAGAAAACAAAGGATTCAAGGAGCTGAAATCACCAGAGATGCTCGTTTCCCCCAATATCGAAGAAAACGAGATCGGGGTAGCGTAGAGGCTCGGCCTCTGTTCTGAAAAACGAAGACGACAGGTTCAGGCGCTGACAAAAGTGACCTCCAGTCGAAAATTCGTAGAAAATCACAGAGGCTCCAAAAATCCCCAAATTTGGTCAGCAGCAATTAGACATCCTCAGGAGTGACGCCCAAGTTTGAGCCAAATCCGTTGAGTTTAAGGCCAGGTCGTTGAGCTCTAAAAATCGCGCACGTTCTGTCCTTCGTTCAGAAATTTATCAGGCGCAAAGCAGCTTCAGGACTGCCTGAGAGGTCTTCGCTCAAAAATTCATAACAATCCATAGACACCTCCAAAAATTCTGAAATTCTGAAATGTGGACTGTAGCAAGACCACTAGCCAAGGAGTAGACGCTCCAAATTTGAGCTGAATCTGAGCTGTCTAGACCCCAGTCGTTGATCCCCAAAGTTGCTGTAGTTCTGTCGCCTGTTTCAGGAAATGCCGCCGCGCAGAAGAACAGCCGCAGGTCTTCAAATCGCCACTCCGCCCCAATGCGATCAAATCAAGACATGAAACCACTTGCAATCGACAGATAACAAATTTGGAACAAGATAGAGTCAATAGATCACCCGGTGGTGCTGTATTTCCAATGTTCTGAGCGAATATTGGGTCGCAGCCGCCTGTGGCGGAGAAACAGGGATGATCGCCGCCTATTCCCGCCAGATTCCGACCGTCGCCTCCAGAGACACCATCTACGGTCCGATCGACGTCAACTTGGTGGAGATGATCTCAGGGATGTTGGGAATCGAATGGCACCGGAATCGTGAAGATCCGACGGTTGGATCGCCGGAAATGTCGCCGGAAACAGGAACTGGTCGGCGGAATTGCTTGACAGAACCTACTCCGACTTCTCAAGCTCGTAACTCACTCAATACTGAACGGATTGAAGCGATTCCACTTCCTATAGAAAGCTTGATTCGGTGGAAGCGAACAGTATCAAAACCCCAAAAGTTATGCCGATTGCCCTTCGATTTAAGCTCGGACTGAGACTGGCTGTGGTAGGCCTGTTTCAACCGAAGACTCAAAAAGAGGCTCGATCATCCTCCAAACGACCCCCTAATCGATTCTCCTTCGCTTCGATCTCCTCAGGTCATCCTCACGGATTCCAGAAGGGTCCCAGGTATACGAACGATTTGGGAGGTGATTTACAGTCACTACAAGAGGAAATGATGCTGGAAAAACAAACTTAGCTGGTTTTATGCCCGTCGGATGGTCGATTGCATCTCAGATCTTCACACCGCCGTTTAGGCATTGCGCGAAGGCTGGAGGATGCCTTCCAGATGGTAGATGACGCCTCTCAACACCCCAGTGGCTGAGGAGTCCGCACGACATTCACCTATGCTTCTACTCGGGTAGACGATGAAGAAGACAACCCACCGGCTGCTTGCTTTGGTTCACCTACTGGTAGAGAAAACCAGCGGAGGGTGTGGGATAATGCCGGGTTGCCAATCCGCCATTGATGAATCTGAGGAGGCTGGAGAAGAACCTCAGATGTTTCACCCAGAAATGGTGAGGAAGAAGAAGATGGAGGCGCAAGAAACGCGCGATGAAGAGAAACAAACTTTGTCCAAAAATTATTATCAACTTAGGGTTAACTTTACAAAGACATTATTTATACTGTAGCATGACTCGGTTCGGTCTAAGTCTTCAACCGGGTCGGTACAAAACTGAAACAGAACTAAAAATGAAACCGGTTCCTAACTAAAACCGCTGGATTTGGATCGGGTCCTAAAACTGGATCCTGTCAAAACCGCTCCGACTGACCCGTACTGCTGTGATCACTCCGTCTCGGCCTGAAATGGTCGGCTCAGAGCTGAAACTCCTCCAACTCAGTCTGAGTCAACTGGGCATGCGTGGTTAGGTCGGTCAACTGGGCCCGGTCGACTCCGACTCACTGCATCGGATAACCTCCCTAAGAAAATTACTGTCCTCGCTGGAATGACCTCCGTGCGTGTTACCCTCGGAACAAGGATCGGCCACCCGCCCACGTGCTGCTCCTGCTAGTGGTGATGGTGGTGCCCGCTCGTTAGCCTCTCTAAGGTTTCCGCTGTGCACTCTGATAGTGTCCTCGCTCGCGACAACCTCACAATGCTTCAGGTGACCTCCGGCATCGACGCTCTCCTGCGCGCGGCACCCGTCTGCGTCCTCGGTGCCCGGTAGTCTGCGATGTCCCTCGGCTGTGCGCTCGGCCGTGCCCAGGGGTTGTGCTGTGCGCCTGTGGTCGGCAGTGGTATGCCTCCGACGATTACCTGGTGTGACGTTAGGCCTTGTGTGGCGTTACTAGCGCTACAAGCTGCACCATTCACAGTTAGTAAAGCCTCTCTGCCCCTTACACTCAGTGGCCAAGTCTCACCCTTACCAAGTCTCTTGTGCCCATCTGGCGACAAAGGGTTCGCGCAGAAAAGCTTAGCCTAGTCCTAGGGAGTTCCGTATCAGATCTGAGCACGGCCATAGGCTGGAATCACGTGGAACGTAAAGGAAGATACATACTGAACCTAGGTCTCAAAGTCTAAAGACTCTAAACCTGTTTGACAGTCACCAATAAGACCTGACCTTAACATGATTCCAAATGGAACCAAGTCCCAACCTGTAAAGAGAAAGTTCAAATGGAGGACCCAGCCGTGTGGTGGACAGTATGCTCGATGATGCTTGAAGATGGAACACCTTCTCTTACTCTCACTTTTGACACTTGAAAATTCTTTACGCCAGCTAAGAAGAGCAACAAGAAGGATGGATAAATGGAAGGAAATCTACCGCATGCTGGAGATGGGGGGGTTGTTTAAGATGAATGGTTAGATGGCTATGTGCCGGAAACACCATAGGGCCTTCTCAAGCATATCCAACATTTTAAAACAACTAAACATAGCAAGACTACAAGAAATAGTTAGCTAGTATAAGTTTGTGTAAATGAAAAAAATCAAATCAAATAAAATCTAGAATCACATTTCAAAAAAACTACTACCTAAACAGCGATGAGAAATAGGACCCATGAGTGAAGAGGGGATTAAGTGTGATGCCCTTCGAATTTGGGTCCATAAGGGAAACCAAATAAAATCACATGCTTACCCATGTTCTCTCTTAGTTTCCTTATTGCTCATCCACATCATCCCAACTTATCCAACATATGTCTAGCTAGAAACCAAACTTAACTAAACTAAGAATCAAAATCACTAAATATGTACTAAATAGGGTACATTTACTTGTACAGCCCACCATATATAACTATATATATGGTCATAACTCCTATACAGTTATGACCAAATAACGTGGTTATAGGGCTATGAACCTATTCTGATCATAATACTATATTCTAGTATGACCTCTAATAACATAACACCAGTTGCCTTATATTAAATGGGATACTACTCAAAAACAATAGTGCTATGTCTGGTAGAAAGCTTTGTCAATCTGTGAAGTTTGGATGAATTGAACAGAAATCACAATCATTTCTGATTTATATGCAAAAAAAAGGTAACTCAACTTCAGAAAGTGTAAATTTAGTGAGACGCGCAAGGATGATTGAGAGGCTTCTTAGTTATTTGCGTGCCAAGCATTGCATGCACAAGCAAGAAGAAATGACCAGGCTGCAAACATCACCTATGTCACCAGCTTGCTGTTGCTTTGACTGAATGATGATGTTACACCTTCCAACACATACATCCTACTGTTATTATTTGGCCAAATCGAAATTGAAACACCCAATCCTTTCCATTTGCATCCTGATCCTAAGAGGCAGTCTTTCAGGATGAGAAATTGCTGGGAAGCATGTCTGTTCAAGATTAAGAATTGCATAAGAATCAAGCATACAGTGTACCAAAAACCAAATTTAATTGAAGGAAGTCCAAGGAAGAAAGCAGCTCTAAACAAGTTAGACGCTCTAGTATATGGCAAAACAAGAGGACGAAAAAGTATAACATGGTCTTAGTTTCAAAAAAGACGACAATAAAAATTTCAGTAACATACCTCTACACACTTTTTTGGCAGCACCAGGCGCCCTATCCGACCTGCATCACTCACTCAATGTTTTCTCAGATAAAGGGGTGATAATAGAATTTGAGATTACGGAAGGTCAAGGATCACATGGATGACTTGGATTCACTATAATATCAACAAATCAAGTGCAAATTTTGGAGTGATCAATCAATCAATCACGCCAAGCAAATATGCTTTACGGTACAATTCTCAAACTACGTAGAAGTGGATACTCTCCTGATATTTTCTGAAGCTCTGATTGCTGCTGATCCTTGGCTAATATCCAGAAAGAATACTGATTTCTTGCCCATCCTTCAGTGCGATGCCTTGCCATGGTGGCCTGATTTTTTTTGCCTCTTTAGAAAAGTCCAGTCCAGTATGAAAGCTGGAAGGATTTTCCTGTTGCAACATAGAAGGCCTCTGTTCACATGCATGAGATCCAGAAGGCTTGCTTGAATCCCTTGCTTCATTGTCCTTCAGAGAAACAGACGTTGTGTTACATTTTGGCATGAACCAGATGATTCATGTTTTTGACCATCAAGAGATTTCTTGAGCTTATGATCATCTTGCTTTCAGTTTCATGGATCTTTCTTCCTTTCACATGCTTGATATCCAGCAAGCCTCCTATATTATCTTGAACCGGTGCACCTAAAGGAGTCCGCACATTAATTTCTGGATTCCCAATGTCAATCTTGTTATGTGCAGGGAGCTTGAAGTCACCACCTGCTTCCTTCTCAAATACATTTTGGTTCTCAACAAAGCAGGTAATGCCTACTCCAATTCTAGGAGTTTCTCACCTACCTTTTCAGTTCTAGGATACTTCATCGTTGAACATGAGTTGGAATTCCAAGCTAAGGAGTGGAAAAGCCAAGGGATTGCTATACCTGTGCAAGTCCAGAATTTGGCACTGGAGCCTGACTCCATTTTTTTTTTTTATATTGATCTGTGAAACTGTCAACGGAAGGTCGACATGCAGTTCAAGACTGTTATAATGGCTGTTGACACAAAGTCTGCAAAGCCATAGCAGCACAAGGTCCGGGAGATGGGTCAGACCAGATGACCAGTAGTTCTTCCATGGGAACGAAGGAATGACAATGAAAGAGGCTCAAATGCAGCAAATTGCAGAACAGTCCAAGACTGTTATGACGAACCCTATACAGTCATATTATATGCTCGAGGTGAAGGCTAAGAGAGCAGCAGAAGCATGGTGTGCTACAGCTAACAACAAGCACCAAAACTGTTACTTGTTGAGAAGTTCGATGACAAAACTGGGGGCCGACTTTTGCAAGCCCATGATAGAGGACGTCAGGAAATTGGGTTCATGATGAATGCTTACAGGGTGGGTGACCAAGGACTTCCAATATACCAAAAGTCTTTACTAAGGTCCTTGGCGAGGGAGTATGGCCTCATCCAAGCTGTGTAGGTGAGGGTGGAGATGTGAACTATATCAAGGCAGTTCCAACAGACCGTGATGACTGTCAAAAGAGAGCTTGGGGACAAGCTCCATTCCAGGGGGGTGGACTTGATGTGCACCTACCAAGAGCACATCCGAGTGTGGCCGAGGAGGCAACCGAGGACGTAGGTGGATACCACTGCTATCGAAGTCATGGTCGGAAGCGGGGAGATGGCTAGTGCGGCATTTGTTGAAGCTATTGACTTTAGGCATTGTGAGGTTAACCGAGAGAAGTAAAGGGAAGGCCAAGGCGTTTTGAGTGAAGTGAGGCTAATTCCATGTCGAGCAAAGCTGAGGCGCTAAATGTAGAGCGCAAGGCTGAAGGGCCGATTGAGATAGGCAGTCCGGAGGCTAATGAGGTTAACCTTACTTCTGAGGAGACCGAAGCATAAGGCATTAGGCGCAAGCCGGCAGGGAGATTGGGAGGCCAGCAATATCTGTTGTGAGGTTAATCTGAAGACTAAAGAGAGTTGTGGCCTACAGATTGCGCCGGTGACGAGAGCAAGGAGCATAAAATGGGTTCAAGCAAGGTTCGCTCAGCTGAAGAGAGCATGGAAGGGACTAGGTTCGGTCAGTAGAGCAAGGCTGAAGAGCAGAGGTTGCTGGTTGGGCAGAGAAAGACTGCGTCAGCTATAAGATACCAAGGAAGACTGGACGCAACCAATAGTGCTCGGGTCAGGTTTAGTTGGCAAGAGCCCAGGCTAACTTGAGCGCGTCACGGCTGGGTTCAAGCCAGACCGAGTCATTGTATTTGTTTGTTTTGGATTTTATTGAGTCAGGTCTTGTACTCGTATCAGTCCTAGACAACAGGTTAAACCCGAGACAGTCCAGCGCATATAAGCTGGAGACTGTGCCAAAACTCGTAACTTTTGGAAATTGAATCAATAAAAGAAATATTTTCTCTCCCACGTGAGAGAGTTTGAGCTACTTAAGTGTGGTGCCAAAAGCTTGGCCAGCGAAGGAGACTTTGCTAGAGAAGAAGATCGCCTACAGAACCAGAGGAGCCGAACAAGAAGGCTACTAGAACTATAGACATCAAATACAGTGCAGAAGTAGATCCGATCAAAGTGCAAGTGTCTCCAATCTTTGAGGCACTTAGAGGCTGGAATCGGAAGAACGATCACTCGGTTGCGCAGCAGATCGTAGCTCATCCGAGGATTTCTTGAACTACACGTCGACAGCCGGAGGAACTTCTCAATCGGTAAGAAATTCTTCTCTGTGAACATTCTACGGTGAGACCTTCCTGTTAACCCGATCAGAAGTGGAGAGGATGCTGACGTTCTGATCGATTTCAGTCAACTCATCTAATGAGAAGAATAGGTCGGTCTGATCTGACTGAGATCGAAGGATTTGAGAGGGATTTGAAATGCTGACAAGTTCAGGCGAGAATGATCCCTGTTTCAGGTAGATCGCCTAATGTCTGACTTAGATCAATTTCAATTCTTTTAAGAATCGATTCTTACTGCACAATCTGTGTCTAATTGTTGCGCATCCCTTGCAATGAGCTACGGAGTGGAACAGTGAGGAATCGACTGACTGAAGATGAAGAAACAGAGGCTGAATTCCTCTTCTGAAGACAGCAATGGCAATCTCTGAAAATAAGCATAATTGCGGCGATCGGAGGTTGATCTGAGCAGGAAAATGGCTCAGACGTCTTCATAACTCTTGGGGATCATTCTGGTGAAGTTTGGGACGAATCTGAGCTGTTTTGGATAGTTGGCCGGAGCTGATCAGAATCATGATGTCGGATCGCGGAATTAGGCAGCGCAGTTCTGAGTTACACCAGAAACTAGGCTGATTGCAATCCTCAATGACTCACCTTTTGTGAGCTGCTTTGAAGCTGAATTTTTTAGGTGTTCCTACATCAGAATCTCAGCTATCACTGGTCCTAATTTCATCTCAATCCGAGCTGCGGTTTAGTTTTGGTGAATTTTTGAAGGTGACTGGCTCCAGACGTTGCCTGAGTCCTGCGACTAGCTGATTTAAGGCAAAACTAGGCGCAACTTCAAGCTTCAACGAGTCACCTACTGGATCGACTTTGTGGCTGATTTTGGAGCGTCTAATCCTCCAGATCTTGGCTTCCTCCAGATCAAATTTCGTGATTTTTGGACCTCTGTACACGGAGTTATGATTTTTTGAAGGAACGCTAGTCTGGGAGCTGGTTCCACACCTGCGAGAGGGATTCTTGCCCGTTTCCCCAAATTCTGTTATAGACTTGGGTGAAATGGATTATCTGGTGCATTCTCCATGACTTGAGCTTGATGATCTGTAGAATTATCTTTTGCTTGAGCTTTCATTAGTAGGAGCTTTCATTGGGGATTGCAGCCCGATATTGGGGGATTGCAGCCTGATATTCAGTTGGCTGTGCTTTCCCAAGAATCTCGTGACTTAAAGATATGCATGAAAGTTGCCCGACACAAAGAAGAGAAAATGGAACGGAAATGGGCTCTCCAAGAGCAAGGCAAAAGGTTTGACCCACATCTGACCAGACCGCCGGATCCAGTAATGTGACCAAAGGAGAAGGAGGTACCACAGCCAACCTCTAACAGCACTATGAAACAATACATTACCCATCAAGAGCGGGATGAGAGAATGGCAAAAGGGTTGTGTTATCATTGTGATGTCAAGTGGTTTCGTGGACAGAAGTGCAAAGCAATCAAGTTGTTCATAGTCATAGATGACGAAGATGAAGAGTATAAAGTTGAGCAATCAGCTAGAGAGCAAGACAGCCAGGAGAAAGGCTGAACTATGAATCTCATGATGACAGCCAGGTGCTATGTCACACGATAGCTCATATAAGACATCCGGATCCCATGAAGGTGGTTGGATACATCAGTAACCATAAAGTATTAGCTCTCCTAGACACGGGATCAGCTACTAATTTCATAAGTCCAGGGACAACTCAATTGATAGGTGGTAAAAGTGAAGTGATATATTCTTTTGATGTCCAAACCGGTGATGGAACATGTCACACATGCAAGGAGTTATGCAAGGATAGGGTGCTTCATATTCAAAATGTACCATTTATGATGGACTTATGTATTCTGCCTATCCATGGAGTTGATGTAGTTTTGGGAATTCAATGGTTCAGGACATTGGGAAAAATCCAATGGGACTTTGCCACCAACAACATTATGTTCCCTAAGGAGAATAGCGAAGGACAAGTTCTCTTAACAGCTGCTGACACAAAGTCTGCAAAGACCATAACAGCACAAGGTCTGGGAGAAGGGTCAGACCAGATGGGCAGTAGTTCTTCCATGCGAAAGAACAAATCACATCTGAAAAAGGCTCAAATGCAGCAAATTGCAGAACAGTCCAAGACTGTTATGAAAAACCCCATACAGTCATATTATATGCTCGAGGTGAAGGCTAAGAGAGCAGTGGAAGCATGGTGTGCTAATGCTAACAACACTGACCAAAAACTGTTACTTGTTGAGAAGTTCATTGACAAAAGTGGGGGCCGACTTTGGCAAGCCCATGATAGAGGACGTCAGGAAATTGGGTTCATGACAAATGCCTACAGGGGTGACCAAGGACCTCCCATATACCAAAAATCTTTACTAAGGTCCTTGCCGAGGGAGTATGGACCTCATCCAAGCTGGGTAGGTGAGGGTGGAGATGTGAACTGTATTAAGGCAGTTCCAACAGACCGTGATGACTGTCAAAAGAGAGCTTGGGGACAAGCTCCATTCAAGGGGGGTGGACTTGATGTGCACCTACCTAGAGCACAGTCGAGTGTGGCCGAGGAGGCTACCGAGGACGTAGGTGGGATACCAGCCGCTATCGCAGTCATGGTCGGAAGCGGGGAGATGGCTAGTGCAGCATCAGTTGAATCTATTGACTTTAGGCATTGTGAGGTTTACCGAGAGTAGATACACGGAGGGCCTAGGCGTTTTGAGCAAAGTGAGGCTAATTCCATGTCGAGCAAAGCAGAGGCACTAAATGTAGAGGGCAAGACTGAAGGGCCGATTGAGATAGGCAGTCCGGAGGCTAGTGAGGTTAACCTTACTTCTGAGAAGACCGAAGCGTAAAGTGTTAGGCGCAAGCCGGCGAGGGAGATTGCGGAGGTCAGCGATATCTGTTGTGAGGTTAATCTGAAGACTAAAGAGAGATGCGACCTACAGATTGCAGCCGGTGATGAGAGCGAGGAGCATACAATGGGTTGAAGCAAGGTTTGGTCAGCTGAGTAGACCATGGAAGGGACTAGGTTCAGTCAGTTCAGTGGTCAGTAGAGCAAGGCAGAAGAGCAGAGGTTGCTCGTTCGGGCAGAGAAAGAGTTCGTCAGCTGTAAGAGACCAAGGAAGACTGGGTGCAACCCAGAGTGCGTCCGGGTCAGGTTTAGTTGGCAACAGCTTAGGCTAACTCGAGCGCGTCACGGCTGGGTTCAAGCCCAGACTGAGTCATTGTATTTGTTTGTTTTTGGATTTGATTGAGTCAGGTCTTGTACTCGTATCAGTCCGAGACAACGGGTTAAACCCGAGACAATCCAGCGGCATATAAGCTGGAGACTGTGACAAAACTCGTAACTTTTGGAAATTCAATCAATAAAAGAAATATTTTCCCTCGCGCGCAAGAGAGTTTGAGTTGCTTAAGTGTGCCGCCAAAAGCTTGGCCAGCGAAGGAGACTTTGTTAGAGAAGAAAATCGCCAACAGAACCAGAGGAGCCGAACCAGGAAGGCTACCAGAACTGTAGACGTCGAATACAGCGTAGAAGTAGATCCGATCACAGCGCAAGTGCTCCCCAATCCTTGAGGCACTTAGAGGCTGGAATCGGAAGAAGGATCATTCGCTTGTGCAGCGGATCGTAGCTCATCCGAGGAATTGCTGAACTACATGTCGACAGCTGGAGGAACTTCTCAATCGCTAAGAAATCCTTCTCCAAGGATATTCTACCGCAAGAACTTCCTGTTTACCCGATCAGAGGTGGAGAGGATGCTGACGTTCTGATCGATTTCAGTCAACTTATCTAATGAGAAGAATAGGTCGGTCTGATCTGACTGATATCGAAGGATTTGTGAGGGATTTGAGATGCTGACGAGTTCAGGAGAGAACGATCCCTGTTTCAGGCAGATCACCTAACGTCTGACTTAGATCGATTTCAATTCTTTTAAGAATCAATTTTTACTGTCGCAATCTTTGTCTAATTGTTGCGTATCCCTTGCAATGAGCTACGGAGTGAAACAGTGAGGAATCGACTGACTGAAGATGAAGAAACAGAGGCTGAATTCCTGTTCTACAGATAGCGACGGCAATCTCTGAAAATCAGCACAATTCCGGCGATCAGAGGCTGATCTAATCAGGGAAATGGCTCAGACGTCTTCGTAACTCTTGGGAGATCATTATGGTGATGATTGGGAAGAATCTGAGCTGTTTTAGATAGTTCACCGGAGCTGATCGAAATCATGATAGCGGATCGCAGAATTAGGCGGCGCAGTTCTGAGTGACCAAAAACTTGGCCGATTTCAATCCTCAACGACTCAACTTTTGAAAGCTGATTTGAAGTTGAATTTTTAGGCGTTCGTACATCAGAATCTCAGCTATCGCTGGTCCAATTTTTATCTCAATCCGAGCTACGGTTGAATTTTGGTGAATTTTTTATGGTGATTGGCACCAGACGATGCCTGAGTCCTACAAAAGGCTGATTTCAGGCAAAACCAGACACAACTTCAAGCTTCAACAAGTCACCGATTGGAAACCACTTTGGTGCTGATTTTTGGAGCATCTAATCCTCCAGATCTTGGCTTCCTCCATATCAAATTTCATGATTTTTGGACCTCTGTACACAGAGTTATGATTTTTTAAAGGAACGCAAGTCTTGGAGCTGGTTCCACACCTGCGTGTGGGATTCTCGCCCGTTTCCCCAAATTCTATTACAGACTTGTGTGAAATCGATTCTCTAATGCATTCTCCATGACTTGAGCTTGATGATCTGTAGAATTATCTTCTGCTTGAGCTCTTGATTCCTTCGCAGCACCATCATACTCTCTGCTGATAGCTGTGGCAGCGAGCTGTTGAATTAGGCGAGAAGCAGAACCTGTTGGAGCTCGATCTTGTAGCAAGGAGCTGTCTTGAAGAGGCATGCATCGTCGCCCATTCGACGCCAACATCCCCCAAATTCGATTACAGATAGTAGGGGATGATCTCATCTCTGGTGAAGCATCTCCACTCCTGCATTCATCTGAGATTTCTGATTGCATACAGTGACTGCTCCTGTTTTTGGAAGCGCACATCACAGTCATAGCGGGCTGGTGGTGGACTTCATTGCAATCTACCATCCATTTGAAGGGGAAGGGTGATCTTCAGCGCCAATCTGAAGATATTTTCCCCCAATCTACATCACACAATTGGGGTTTCCTGCTATTCGGGTGACACACCTCCTCCATTACTTTCTGTTCAGTTGTTTCTTACAAGAACAGTAAACTGCTAGTGTTGTCTTAAACACTAGGATCCTGCGCATTGGAGATTGACCGCCATTGGAGGACTTGTAACAGATTGAGCTGTGAAGTATTGCTGAATACCGAGGATATACTTGGCCTTCTTCCTCGGTGAATGCTGGACTAGCTCCAGCAAGGTACATCCGAAACCCCCTATAGCTGCGTGGGCGGGTGCATTTGGTTTCCAGCCAACCTTCGGGTTCGCAGCCATTCAGGAATCCTCCAAAGCTCATCTAGCTGAGGACACATACCCAAGCTGTCGGACTGTCCTAGGGCCAGGGTGTGGAATGCTTGACCTAGGGATTGAATGTATGGTTTGGCATGGATGATGTGATTGTTGAGTGAGGGAGAGATCTTCTTGTATCGTTGATGCTTGTAAAGCCTCACATTCCCATTCTTGATTTGTAGTATGTTGAAACTTGGGAGGGAACCACTACTTGTATATCAGTCCAAAGAAATATATTCAGTCGAGGTTGTGTCCGACTTGAGAATGAAATTTTGTAATCCCTATTCTTTTAACCTTCCTCCGCATGTTAACCCCAATAGATCTTGAGAAGCGACTGCAACTTGGTCTCTTTTGAGCAGCTACAAGGGCAGGTCACATCAGATGCCCAGCAAGCAAATTGATGAAAAATGATAGAACAGAAACAAATAATAAGTAAAGCATCTAAAGAATGGGGAAAATTTTTTGTACAATCCATACGAAAGTCTTTCAGTATATCACAAAAACCAACTAGAAATAGCCTGTAGAGGACATGCATTTTCTAGAGGTGAATTTATTCCCCAAAAAATCATATCATTCTTCCCAGGATTTCTGGGACATAAATCTTATCGGGCTTCCAGCCAGTGATCATAAAATCCGATGAAAGTTGCTGAACGAGAGCTCACTGCTGCATCCATTTGGCAGTTGTGGAATCAGCAGTCAACCATACAGCCCAAAGCAACAAATGCACTGCAATCATGTAACATCAAAATATACATGAGACTTCTTTTTTCCAACAATTAAAAGGCTTACTACATTAAGCGAACTTGTCTTGGCACAAGAAATGCATTCTATTCCACCAACATCCAGGAGCAAGAATGTATGAGCTGAAATGATGCAACCACAATGTAAACACTGGAATAAGAAGCATTTTGTTAAGGAAAGAAATTTTTTTCCAAAAACAACTTTGGGCTACAGTTTTTGACATAATGGAACCTGAATGTATCTAACTGCATTCTAAACAAGAGAATACAAGATGATGCTTGTGTTCTCAAGCATCACAACAGATATTAGTGCAATTCATCAAAAAAGTGTAGCCAGTTCCATTTGTAGGTTCTTCAACTTTCTACACTTTGATGCATGAGAAGTAGATCAGAGCATTTTCATATTTTTAACACAGGGCAACTAGAGTTGGTGTTTACATCCTAGTTTCTAACCTTTCCACAGGTCTCACAGTTCCTCCACCAGCAGCATCAAAATAAAAATCTTCACAAAACCTTAACTCATCATATGCAGAACTACAAGATCAAAAGAGAGTTATCAACATAATGTGGCAAAATATTGGTTATTGCTTCCTAAGTGATTAAAAGAAAAGAAGAGAAAACCAAAAAAAGTTAATGCCATGGAGATAAAGTTTTCAAAAGAGGTTCAAAGATGGACTATCAGTAAAGAAAATGATTCTGACGAAATTCTCTACAGAAAAAGCATCAAAAATAGGAAAAATATAATAGATCCACATGTAACATGAAATCCCCAAACGGTGTGATAACTTGGTAATATCCAAATCTAGCAACAGCAAAGGAGCCCCATTCCTCTATGCATATGAAATTCTAAAAGATAGAATTCTTCTCTGGTGACCAATAGCTGCTAGTGATAGATAGCTCTTCACAATCACCACAACGACAGGCAAAGGTTCATTAGGGACAAGTATGATGTCTAACCGACTCTCCAGCACTCGACAAAAAAGGGAGTAGCCGACCGATGCTCCATTCCATCAGAGGAAAAACGGCGTCCCACTTTACAGGCCAGATGCAAAATTAAAAAGGCCATCTGCATGCATTTAAACAAATAAGAAAGCTTCATTCTTTACAAAATTTGCCTAGAACAGGGAAAAGGAACCACATTTCTGCACACGACCGCTTCAATAACCAAGAAATGATCGACTTCTGCACCAAATGAAAAGAAAAGTGAAGGCTTCCACAGTAAGACGTATAGCTTTCCTTGTCAAATCTGCTCGAATGTGTGACACCCAGCACATCATCACCATGGGCGTACACTCCACACATACAGACTCCGTAAAAATTTCACAGAAAGAAAAAGCCAGATATCTATGTTTTTTTCAAGCGGACGCCGATGTAATTCTACTGGAGAATATGAAAATAAATTGATTTGGGCATTCCTATGCAGATCCCAAGAGAATGCATAGGATAAAACTTAAGAGAGAAAAGTAGACATCGTCTTAAGGGAGCCTCAAATTCCGATATAATCTATGAATCTGTAGATATCAACACGTACATTTGTTTGGAAAATGTCGTGACGGTCAAATCCAATATTAAATCTTGCCCTTCAAAAGTCCTAACAGTTTCAGAGTGACAACTTAGAGAAAACCATGTGATTCCAAAGGCGGCAAACTTGTCATTCTATCGAAAATTATTAATGAGAAAAAGCTTAAAAAAAAAAATAAAATTCACATTTCTGGCGAATCAAGATCCTTTGTACCCGAGAAAATTTTATGCACAGAAAATTCCAGCAACCATCAATTTAATTGTGCATCCATCAACTTAATCATCCCAATGAGGATGTAAAAAACTGTTTCAAGAACGACAGAGATGTCTTCTTTACGCTGATCTCCAAGCCGGGCAACGACCAGACAAAAAAAGAACGAAACAGAGGAAAAATAACATACTCGCAGCGGTCACAGAACTCGGCCACGTCGCCGGACCTTAATTTCCTCCAACCGAAAACAACAATTAACCAGAACAAACTCTGACCCCGCAAAGAGTATTTGTAGGGCGAACTAAAACACGTAACAACACCAAGTTTAGAAAAAGGAAAACCGCAAACTTCTTGATCAATCATCCAGCAGGGCGAGAAAAGAGGGGAGAGGCAGACGGTTTCAAGAGTCTAACTCATGTATGTCTCTTCCTCCTCCTCCTGCGTCTGCCACCAGCGCTGCCACGGCTGCCGGTGCTTTGGCTGGCCTTTGCTCGTTCAGTGCTGTCGTCTCCTTCATCGCTGTCATTGATTCCCGTTACACCTTGGCATCTCATTTGCAGCGAACGTCATGCAGGCACATAACACCCTCTTACACATTTCACACACAGACAGAGGCTGACCCACCCAGCACTATTTTGTGTTGCTTCTTTTTCGGTCGTAAATCTTCCTCATTCTTTTTCCCCCAAAAATCCTCTAATATCTCACTCTCTCACCCTCGGTCGTTTGCCTGTTCTCCACTGTCCTCCGGGCCACTTGCCCATTCTCCACTGCCCTCCGGGCCACTGCCATTTTATAAGTGAGTCTTAGCCTGGTCCTGAAACACTGATCTTTCCTCTAGTTAGAACCTGCTGTAACAACAGAAGATTCAATCTGTGCTTTGGTGGGGTTGGGCAGCTCGAGCTTTGTGCTTCTTGAGCAATTCCCATGTGATACTTCAACATAATGGGGGCACTCTTGTTTGAATATGCATCTTATTTCCGTTCTCATCTCATTTATTCTCAAATGATCACGAAGTCAACCCTAAATAGGACCATCAGGTTCAAGCCCAAAATCTACAAAGAAGTTTGGATTCAGCTTCAATCCACCCTTCTCTGTGTCCATGTCAATCCGCAGCATATGTGAGCCCTCCTCCAAGATCTCTGGATAGAATTGCTGATCCCATGTGCTAAAGAGTGAGTTAGTCACCTACAATCTCTTACCATCCAAGCTCAACCGGATCATTTGTGGCCCACCTCTGAGTCTGTTTCCCTGAGGAAAGCAAGAATATGTAAGAACAACAATGACTTAAACACACACTTTTACTTCAGGAACGTCAAACTGGGACTCCAACCCATCTTTAGATACTGCAACTATCTGGCTTCCCTTCTGAATGAGTCCACCAACCCATAGTTGTCCAGTCAAAACAGGCTTTGAAGGGTCCTGCGACGATATTTGACACTGTCACACTGACCTCCAAAGGTAGGAGATCTGAGTTACCAAGGTCCAGTTTGTTTCAGTTCACCATTGGGCCAGCTATATACATGTAGATGTCTTCATAACGTCCACCTTCAAAAAGATTTTCGTGCTGCCCATGATGACCTAATCATGGTCTTGTGTCAGGGCTGATACCAGAAGTCATATCCAAATAGAGGACTTACCAAGTTTCTCCCATCTGAACCAGAACATACATATCATAGATCAAAAGTACCAGATTTCAACACAAATGAAGATGCGCCGATCAGAGCACTCACATCAAATGCATGGGATAAAAGCTAAAATTCATTCCAAGAAGTCCATGTGATCTTAATAGATGTATCTGATCATAGCAAAATCAAGTGATGGCAGTGATTATGCTCATGTGAGGTAGTGTTAAGTAATCTTGTACAAGAAAAAAGAACTTGCCAGAACCAGTTCACTGATGCGAAAGCTCAACTTGTCACACTTAAATTTATAGAAAGAGATCAGATTTGGTGTGGAAAGAACTAGTGATACTGGCACAATGCAAGTTCCCGGCTTGTTTTCTCTAAACGACGAAAAATAGAAACTGTTGAACATATATGACAGGGGACTGTGTGAGTGAGTTTATGATTGAAATAACGTCATCAAAATAATTGCTGCAGACCATAAAAGATTTCATTTAGAAAATTTGTAAGCTTTGAGGACAATTTCAATGACCAATATTGGGATAAAAACATTATGAAAAAGCAAGAATGGATTATCGTTGAGGTTCCAAGCCAGGATACATTTTGAACATGGAAAGAGAATACTTGTGTCTCACTGTATGCATGTTATGCATGTACAGCATCTTCTCTGAATCCCCCCATATAAACATGGGGGTTGGGCTGACCTGAAATTCTAAAATTACAAAAGATGCCCTTACAAAAATACATGGAGGAATCTTCGGATGAATGAAATGGATCAAAATGCAGTTCACTGCGAAGGAAAGTTCCTTTGCTAGTTGCTCTCTCCAATTCTCCTTGAGAAAATGCTTTTGAAAGCCGTCTAAGGTAGAATACAGAGAAAACTTCAAGCATAATCCTTTCGGCTTTAGATTTGTTTAAACCAAATATTTCCTTCAAATATCCAAAGCAGTAAGCTGCATGTAGAAAAAGAACAAAGAAAAAGGTTAGAAAATTATAAGCACAAGAAAGGAAGTGCAACTAAGGACCTCCATCTATTTGCATAACCTACAAATGTTTTGGACATCTATGAATCCAGAAACTGCATAATGTAAACTCACATTTTACCTTACAAAAGATGCCCTTACAAAAATACATGGAGGAATCTTCGGATGAATGAAATGGATCAAAATGCAGTTCACTGCGAAGCAAAGTTCCTTTGCTAGTTGCTCTCTCCAGTTCTCCTTGAGAAAATGCTTTTGAAAGCTGTCTAAGGTAGAATACAGAGAAAACTTCAAGCATAATCCTTTTGGCTTTAGATTTGTTTAAAGCAAATATTTCCTTCAAATATCCAAAGCAGTAAGCTGCATGTAGAAAAAGAACAAAGAAAAAGGTTAGAAAATTATAAGCACAAGAAAGGAAGTGCAACTAAGGACCTCCATCTATTTGCATAACCTACAAATGTTTTGGACATCTATGAATCCAGAAACTGCATAATGTAAACTCACATTTTTTTCCTTCAATATGCCCATTATAGAAAGCTTGCATTAAATATGATCGAAAGAAGTTTCAAGTCATCCACTTTTCCATCCATCATGTTTACCACCTAAAACAAGAATAAATAGTAGTGACCAGAAATTGCACACTAAGAAATCCACCAGATTCAACAACTTCAATTATATCATTGTAGAACATTTTTTTTTTTGCTTGAAGTGCTAGATTCTGCACCAATAATTTATGATCAAAGGAGAAATGGACAGTGGAACTTATGGCATGAACCTCCAAAGTTGCCTCAGCAATAAGCTGTGCAAAATAACAATAATCACTATGAAAAGAAAAGAAAGAAACAAGAAATTGAAAGAGGAATAAAACCAAAGTCAAAAGAGTATGGCAGTAGGCAAAGAGTAATTTAAGCACAATTACCTCCATTCTTCAAACCAACCAGTAGTTCAGATTCTTCTCCCTGCTAAAATAACTGAGAAAACAAAACTTTTCTACCACTCTAGAGACAGGCCTTGGCATATTTTTAAAATGTAGATTAACACATGATTGTATTATAAGCGAGTTCGATACGAACAATATGAACAAAATAGATTCACATATTTTTAGAATGTAGGCTTCCATGTTAGCAAACACATGATTGTATCATAACAATGTATGATTTGCAATTCAAAGACTCTATCAGAATGTTACACACACCCATGAATTTGACCAGATTATATTTATCAGAAGAATCAAGTTGTCACGGGCTGACTTTTTCAAGCCTATTTGGCCAGCGTTGCACCGAAGGATAGTCGGTCTGCAACACAAGTGAAGGCATTGAAAAAGGAAAACCAAGAACCTAAGACACTAAAGCACCTAAACAACCTAAGACACTAAAGCACCTAAACAACCCATGACACTATGTAGAAAACCATTAAAGCAGAAAACAATTGCCCAACTCAACAAAAATAAATAATCAAACTAAATCAAAATAGGATCCTACTGAATACAAATCAAACCAATGACCTTAACCGCTGGACAAGTGCAATAGCAAGCTAATGGATCTATTAAACTAATCTGACACTAACATGATACAGAAGAAACTGAGCATTATGCTCATCTAAAACCATGAAGGACCTAAGGACATAAAACCCCAAACCCATGCAACTTCGATGAATAGAACCTTTCAAAAATGTCACAGTTCAAAATGGACTACAGAATTGATTGGTCCTTTTAAAAAGAGATAAGAGGTGTTCCATGACAGGCTCAACCCTAAGTCTGGGTTATGTTGTAGACACTCGGTTAGGATGGAATAATGGGCCAGCCTTAATCACTTATCCCAAATGATATGCATCTCTTGAGACAAAGAAATGAAATTCGTCACACTCAACATGAGTTGACTAGGTTCGAGGTGTTTCATCTATACCATGAATGGAATAATGGTTTGGCAATGGAATGGCCAACATCTTTCAAGGCCAAAGGGGATTGGGAATGAAATGACAAACATATTTCAAGACCAAAGGAGACTGGTTAGTTCCTCCTATGACTAGAGATGTCAAGTTTTAGTTTGAAATAGTTCAAAAATGATCAATTTAACTAATAAGCATGAGTGCTCTTGTTGTGCAAATAATATGGCCTTCGTTTACACATAGCACCTACCGTACAAGCATTAGGATTCATTTCGCATCAATGTCATCAAATCTCTAGAAGGGATGCCTTTCAATTTCCAAAATATGAATATAAAGGAATCATCCTCAGCATCTTATGTAATAAAAAATAGGAGAAGATATTGACCCTAGGACCGCACATCTACCAAAGATTTTCACATTCAATTCCTGCGAGTTCAGCCTTCATGCCTTTCATCTCTTGGCAAACACCTTTTGTTTTTTTTCCGCTTTTTTTTTTCTTTCTCTTGCATTCAGCTTTTGCCTTAAATTTTTTTTTCTTTATTTCTTTTTTAGGCCAACCTTCACCTTTGAGGGAATACCTCACCACCCCAAAGGCTACTCTGAAACTCCACCACTTTGGTGGTTATGTGTAGCTTTGTCGCGTATCCAACCCTCTTCACCTTGCGGGTTTTCGACAAGCCAAAGGTTCTTAAGTCGTTCTCTTCACGGTATAGACATAAATCACCTATATGCCTACCCGGTACTCTTGATTACTGACCCAGAGAAATGACTACACAAGCCCCGAGCCAACCTCTCAACTCTCACCTTGCTACCTACCAAGATCTTACAAAGCTTTTTGGTTTCTCTCTCAAGATATCTTCCTACTAAATCCTTGCAAATGCTTGATTACCAGAGTCAATAGCATTTCCTAGTCTTGACTTTCTCCACTTCACAGGACCTTTCCTTACTGCTCATATTCAGGATCTTTTCAATTTTCCTCTTCCATTATTTGGCAACAAAAATTTGAAATTTTATCCTTCTGCTCAAGGAGGTACTAAGAATAAAGAAAAGCCACATCATTGTGTGAGAAGATACTTTTAAAATGTTTTTAAGCAAAACTAAAAATTATCACTTTTACAAAAATTCTTAACATTAAATGGTATATCACCAAAGAGAAAGGAATTCTACTTTAAAGAAGAGGGTGAATGCAAAATAGCATAGGCTGGTTGGGTAGAAAAATGAACTTCACCAACTCTCATAAGGACTTCTATATGAAAAGTTGGTTTAATAGTGATGATTTTTCATAAATGTTTGAGTCCTCAACTGATTGAAAGTTTTACAAATGGTTTAGGTTAAGTTCTAATCTTTCCCCAAAGGAAGCCCGAGATAAACCAATCCTATGTGGTGGATTTTGTAAAATCATCAAGTGCATGATAATGACAACTACGGGATTGGACTCTGTTAGACTCTAAATGTACGACTATCTAGCAAAGTTGATCAGTCTTGTGCCCTGGTTACATGAGGACTTTGCAAAATATGTTCTGGACCAGAAACTAATAAAGCATTAGCAGAAAACATCCAAGCACAATGTCATCATACATGGAGGTGTCATGGACTTGACTTTATTTATGTCATCTACCTACTCCTTACCATGACCTTATGCTGCCCTTCCTTTGCATGATATGTTGACTTGCTTCCTCTTTGAGATATCTACGAAATGCCTGAACCAAGCTACACCACTTAGAGAACTGATTTTCATCCATTGACTTCAAATGATAACCCTAGAGTTCACCATCTACCCTACGAAACATGACCAAGTGACGAGGCGAATCTCAAAACTCTTGAATCTAGGTCAGAGAAAAAAAAGATTAAGCTAACAACTGAGGAAAATGTTTCGCCTAAAACAAGCATAGACTTCCAAAATTTCCTATCCACAGCAACAACATACAACACTAATGTTCTTGACGAGCATGACAACTTAATTGAAATGAAGGCACCATACTTTATAAACAAAGAAATCCCTGAAGAGACCTCCAGTCCAGGTTAGTTGATCAAATCAGAACTACATGCAACGGATCCACCTGATGCCTACAACTGAAACCTGACCAAATTGTGGCACTAAAAACCTCAAAATACATGATCTAAAGCCGAAGTCAAGAGAAGCAGCAAAACAAGGTACTCGATCAGCAAACACAAAGTGGATTGGGGAAATAACCTGCAGATACTATGATATAAGTCTTCCCCATAAAGTCGATGAATCCAAATTAGGCGTCCTTTTTATCAAACTATTATTCCATGATAAGCAAAATGAAAAAAGGATTACTGAAGGCCGGTTTTCACAATTATCATTCTCCCGAGTGGCACATGTAGAACTTGGGATACAAACCTGGTGAAGGAGGTGGCCTTGCGACCTGTTTGTCGACCACGACATCTGGATTGGAAGCTGGGGTTTCAGCCGGTGTCGGATCTTCCAGAGAACCGATCGCCGGGTCAGAGGGGAGATGGTATCGTGAAGACGACGGTGCCAATTCCTTTGAGTTAGGCACATCACCCCTCGGGTGCGACCGGTACCTCTTTTGGATGAGAGTTCTCCGCCTGATTCCACCAATTCAACCCCCAAAGAAAAACAAGTTCTCCGCCTGATTCCCTGAAATCAAGCCCTGAAGAAACAAAAATAAAAAAAAGGAAGGGTCAAATACAATGACGAGCCCCAATCCAATATTACAGTATGGATGAGGCGAGCGAGGTTGAATCCAACTTGGAAATGTGAGAAAAAAATACAACAAAAAAAACACAAAAATCGTCATATGATGTGTGCACTTAGATATGGTCAACCCATTTCTTCGCTTTTCTTTTCCATCTGTTGTGGTCCAGTGGACTGAAAATGTTTCCTTAGTGGGTCCAGTGTGGCAAACCACAGAAAGGTTCTCTGTTTACATTTGATATAGATCAAACTTATGAGTTGTTTATCTCATAACAAGGATGGGACCTGGGAAATGACCCTTCCAATCAAGGGGGGCCATGTTATTAGAGAGATGTGTCTAGATGGCGGTCAGTTTTTGGATCTCTCTCGATTGTATCTGGTTTAACATAGGATTTAGCTTAAATCTACTGTTTTGGCAAATAGCAGATTTGAAAACGATCGTTTATGGGTTGTTTGACAAGGCCAGAATTGCATAATTATGTAAATAAAATTTTCTTTTTTTGAGGAAATGGGAATTGAATCCTCAAATAAAGATTTTATGTTTTAAGATTATAGTTTTATTCTTGAATCAAAATTTTGGAATCGTGATTCTATTCTGAGGGGTGGAATTATGATTCCTTAACTTTATAATTTATTCGTTTTTCTTTGAGCACATGTCATCATGGTTTTATTTCATCAATTTTAAACTTTTAATTGTGATTTTGTCATAAATATCATTTTCAAAATTAGACTCAAAACTCTAAACTATCAAATTAAAAATGAAACTAGAACTAGAGTTTTCATTCTAATTCCAGTTTGAAGTGCCGTCAAACACCCCCTTATGATCACCACTATCTTTTAAATGCATTGATCTCAAGTTAGAAGGGATGAGATTTGATCTGAGATCTATGAACTTTAAGACGCAAGGCCTACAAACAACATAATCTTTGCATAGTGCACATACACATATATATTTGTAAAGTTTGTACATCATACATATATGCTATATATCTATATATAAATATTTATACGTATGTATAATATATATACATATATGCTAATGTATATACGTACAAATGTATATATTATGTACACATATATATGTACATATAGTGTTGTTTAATATACGTATACACTTGTATAATGTAATATATATAATACATACAATGCATACATAACATATATATGGTATTATACATTGTACATATTTATATATAGATATTAATACATGTATGTAATATATATCGACATATCATTGATCTCAAGTTAGAAGGGATGAGATTTGATTTGAGATCTATGAACTTTAAGACGCAAGGCCTACAAACAACATAATCTTTGCATAGTGCACATACACATAGATATTTATAAAGTTAGTACATTATACATATATGTAGTATACATACATATATGCTATATATCCGTATATAAATATTTATACATACGTATAATATATATACATATATGCTAATGTATACATGTACAAATGTAAATATTATGTACACACACACACACACACACATACACACACACATATATATATATATAGGGTTGTGTAATATGCGTATACACATGTATAATATAATATATATAATATTCATAATTCCTACATAACATATATATGGTAATAGACATTGTACATATTTATATACAGATATTAATATATGTATGTAATATATATCTATATATCCACACATAATGTACATATGCATGTACACATATAATACAAATATGTACATGTATATGTTAGATGTATATGTATATATTACGTAAATACAAATAATTGTATATATATATATATATGCATATATGTTATATGTACATACATTATACGTACATATTTGTATATTATTTGCACATGTATACATATATATATATATGTATGTGCATACATAAATATATGCATAAAATAATATTAATATGCACATATATATAGGATGAATGTGTACCACCATATGTTTTCATATATGTGTTATATACATACATACACATATGTTTTAACATATATATACAAATGTACAAATATATGTATAGGTACCTATATGTTGAAATTATACCTATTATATACGTATATATAATGTATATGTGTATACGTACATATATAACTGTGTGTGTACATATGTATATATAACGTATTACTATACATAACATATATACATATATTATATATATGTACCTATACATATAATATATTTTATTGTAACAAACTATATGTACATTGGTACAATGTATTACATGTATAATATACACACAACATACATATATTTTATATACATATTGTGTGTACTCATATGTACGTACACATAATATATACATATAACGTATTACTATACATAACACATATACATATATTATGTATATGTACCTGTACATATAATACATTTTTACTGTAACATACTATCTGTACATTGGTACAATGTATTACATATGTAATATACACATAACATACATATATTTTATATACATATTGTACTACATATTCATAAGTGTATACATATTGTATGTACTCACATGTAGGTACATATGATACATTTATTGTATAACATTATACACATATATATGTGTATATATACATATATAAATGTGTACATCTCAAAATACTTATATTATATATAACATCTATTAGCATTACATATGTACAAATTATACATATACATGCATCTATGTCTTATATACATATTACATGTATAATATAATATGTATCCATATGTACATGTATATAAGTATCACATATGTACGTATTATACACAATGTTATAAAAAGCATACCATAAGGCGTTTCAGTCTGAGGTGGAATCTAATCCCTAATAGTGATGATGCCGATCGATCTTCTCAGGTCTTCCGCTACAATGTCCAATGATCAGCGAACATGAGACTCAAGAATGGTGGAAAGGATTGGGAAATATCGAAGGATTGAGCGAGAGAGGGAGTTGTGCAAAGATGATCGAGGTTGAGAGATTGCAAGAGAAACAGAAAATACATTATAAAGAGGGAGAGATAGTTGTCCAAAACCTCGATTGTCTGTTTTGTGGGTAATGTGAAACCCTCATTCGAGTGATGGCCTTCGATCGCTCTCAACGAGGTGATGATGTCGATCGATCTCCCGGGTCTTTCACTACAATGTCCAATGATCAGCAACCACGAGACTCAAGAATGGTGGAAGCGATTGGGAAACATCAAAAGATCGAGCGAGAGAGGGAGTTGCACAAAGATGATCGAGGTTGAGAGATTGCAAGAGAAACAGAAAATACATTATAAAGAGGGAGAGATAGTTGTCCAAACCCTCAATCGTTTGTTCCGGGGGTTATGTGAAACCCTCATTCGAGTGATGGCTTTCCGTTACTCTCAATGAGGTGATGATGCCGATCGATCTCCCAGGTCTTCCGCTACAGTGCCCAATGATCAGCGAACATGAGACTCAAGAATGATGGAAGCAATTGGGAAATATTAGCAAGAGAGGGAGTTGGGCAAAGATGATCGAGGTTGAGAGGTTGCAAGAGAAACAGAAAATACATTACAAAAAGGTGATTTCCACACCATCCCGAATTAAAATTGAAGTTTGGGTAGCGAATGACTGACAGATTATCGATTGACATACGCTTCATATGTGATTGGAATCGATAAATGGCACGTACATGGGGTCTCATGGTTGTGGCAATAAATAGGTAGACATAAAAGAAATATGGTGCGGCATGGAGTAGCATTATTAAAAATTAGAAGCTCGACCAGATCCCTGCTTCGTAAAATTTAAAAGGTTTCCCATCCCAATCTCAAAGCACCAAATACGCAGCTCCCATCTAAAAGCAAGAGTGCTTGTACAACAGAATCTCTTTCTCGAGAAGTTTGTAAACAAGGTATAAGGTGTTCAAAAAGGAATGTGGTGGACTGTTTTTTTGCATTTCAATATTGCGTAATGAACCAAGATTCCTGGGATGCTCATAAATTATATCCAAACGACTCTTAAGGGCAAGGAGATCAAGGCAATTTATTTGATTTTGGAGAATGTCAGTTGAATGTAATGGGGGGCTTTTCGATCTTTTATGTCAGCAGATCAAATTTACATCCATATCCAGTATAATTTCAAATTTAGAACTCGTTGCATGGTGGGAACCTAGACCCGGCTAGCGATTTTGATGCCCAGGAATAGATGCCATGTCCAGAATCAACTCGTGGGAGCCTAAAGTCCAAACTTAAGCAAATTATAGTTACAAATTATATCCCCACCGGACAACAACCCCAGCTTAATAGTACCCCTGGGTAAAAGATACAAGTATGTTTTCCTAGACCCAAGGTTTAAATCCTACTACAACACTAATGGGATCAAGGCTTGTACAAACATGAGCGATACAAATTTAACTCTCACAACTCACTCAACATTCATTCACAAACCATTCATACAATCCCTAGAATGGCCAAACCATTGCCTTACCCTTTGGTGGTCTAGCTACCCGCAGCCATGTCCTAGGCAAGGTGCCTTGGAGGGACTACCGACAGTAGCAATTGGCTAGAGCCTGGTTTAGAAAACAATTACACTCGTAACCCTGTTCTACAGGATGCTGAGAAGTTACCTAGCTGATGAGACATCAACTTGAACAGCAATAGATCCGAGAGAAAACCAGTGGCAAAGCCACTCTCGGATATTTCAGCAAGGAGGTGGAACGAAGGATAGCCTGGCCTAGGATAGGTTGGGGACTGGTGGAAGCTGGCTGAGAGAGACGGAGTGTCCCGGCAATGGAAGGGGACGACACTAGGTTTGCCTGCTACACCTGATGGATGGAGTGTGGTTGCTGCAGGCCTCGGACGGCCAAGAGAGACAGCATCATGATGCAGGAGTGCCCGAATGGAGGCAGGGGCTCGGCCAGCCTGGCCGAGGTCACCTTGGAGCTTATGACTATGTTGGGTGGAAGGGTGCAGCAATGGACGCTGCAAGAAGAGGTTGTCCGATGAAGTGGAGGTGGTAAACTGAGATGCACATGACCAATCCTTGGAGAGGGAATCTAACTAGTCAGACTCCAAGGGGACTAGCTGAGCTTGGAACAAGGAGGTGAGCTTGGTATAGGTTTAGGTGATGCGGGTTAGGTCTAGTTGGAAGTGGTTCAGTAGTGGAGTGGGATTGGTCTAGACGTGAGATGGAGGTCAATTGCGAAGAGGGTCGGTTATGACTTAGAGATAGGTGAAGGGTTGTGCGAGAGAGGGTGGAGAGTTACACGAGAGAAGATGACACTAATGATTAGGATCAGTTAGGCTAAGGGGTTTAAGTCAAGAGACATGAGAGGGCAGTGGTTCAGTAATGATAGGTGAAGGCTAGTAATGACGAGGAGGAGGAGTTAGCATGAGGTGGAGGTTGATTAAGGCTTGTGTGAAGTGGAAAGGGTCGGTTATGAGAGGTGAAGCGGTTAAGAGTTTTGAGAAGGGTCTCCTAGCTAAGGAAATTGAATACGTACCTTAACTCCTCAATTATGGCTTATGATGATGCGAGTGGAGGTGAACAGCTGAAGAGACACTCGGGGGAGGGACTTGTAACTCTCGTCTTTTAAGACAGGGAGCTCCAGAGGAGGCTGTGACGTGTAACGGTTGCAGCCTATGCCCTCTCCTTAACTCGATATAGTGCCCTCTTGATGGGAATACCCTTGCCAATTAGTTGAAACTATAGTAATGAATCAAACTGACCATGGGTAAATTGGGAATCCACTAAAATTATCGGGCTGGACCGAAAACTGATCGGAAAAGTAACAGCGATTGGTTACTCCGGCGGTAGCACACACATTTCCGACCGGGAGCAAGTTCTTCGCGATGGCAGGTCAGATTCGCCTGAAACTTGGTGGGGATGTTTCTAAGACCTGGGCTATTATGCGGGGGTGAACAAGAGAGTGAAAATCGCCCTTGGTTGCTTCAGATTTCTCCTGCAACTTTCGCCCAGCCACTGCTTAGTTTCAGCCAAGCCGAGCGAGCGATGTGGTTGATTAAGGGTCGGCTATTGGGGAAAATACATCTCCATTCTAGACAGCAATTCTCGAATTGATGCAGAGTGACTTGCTGCTGCCGAGGACAGAACTCTCAGGTTGATTCACCATCAAATTCACATAAATCCGACTGGCCTTCTACCAATGGATTCCGATGAATCTCACCTTGACAATCAGTCTGATAGACTAGGCTGTGATCTACCTTTCCAATGTCTCTCTCTCTGATTTTGACAGAGATTAAGAATCTTACTGGGCCGATCTTAACCTGTCTTAAGCTATGCTCGAGGTGGAAGGAACTGGGACATGAATTCGGTTCCTCCCTTAATCTCTAGCAGCTGGAGTCGTTGCTTGATTACTAGTCTACTAGAGCCACGAGTCAATTTCCGTCAAGCCTTCCCGAGATAGTTCTCCAGCCTCTAACTTTTTTCGGGGATGAAGGAGTTGCACCGTGAGAAGATGGCGATTCGGTCGGGGAATTTGTGCGTAGGGTGAAGACGTACTAAGAGGATTTCCGGTGGCCTCAAAGGTCATCTCCAAACCTGTTTTGCTTCAACCAGAGCCACGTGTTGGAACCTTGGGATTCCAGTCACCGGCGGTAAGACGAGAGAGGAAGAGAGAGGCGAGAGCCAATTCACACGAAAAACTCAACTCCAAATTCTTGATTGCATACTGAAAAAAGAGTTACAGAAGAGTTTAAGTACTTGAAATAAAACTAGTTCTAACACTTGAACCGAGACACTTGCTGAATTAAAGGACTCGACTATAAGCAAATGCATGAAAGGGAAATCGAGACAAGATGTCTTGGAAGTCTAGTGAGTTTGGCTTCTCTCTCGCGTGTTCAGCCTTATAACCTGCCTAAGTTCGGCCTTCGGCTTGGCATGCGTGCACCGTGCCAGGACTAGACTCTGGGTTCGAACTCGCTATAACTGGATCTAGGTCTAGTTCCTGTGCCTGCTCAGCCTTGAAGTATTCAGCCCGCTGCCCATGCTCCGCTGATGATGCTCCACCCACACCGCCCGCTACATCAACTTCAAGTTCTGTGTTAGGCTCCTTTAGCCCATCTATGCTTTCCATTATGCTGGCCGCAACCCTGCCCGAAGGTGCTCGGCTCTCTTGGCCTCGCTTGGCCGTGCTGGCCCGGGTTCTTGGCCTCCCTGTAGGAAGGTCTGCATCAAATCCTCCCTCCTTACCTCGAGCTTGCCCCCAAGCTCGTGCAATAGGAAAACAATTAACTATTTGCTCAAATTCTTCCCATGAAGTGCCATTTTCTGGCCCTTCCCATTCAACCATGACTTCATGGCGCAATCTACCATTCCGATGAACATGTCCATGTTTAAGAATTCGTCATGGTGTTGGTTGTTGTTGGCTCAAAATTTGTTCAATCTGCCTTGGCACTTCTCCAATGTGTGGTTTCAACCAAGTAACATGAAAGACTGGATGGACTAAGGCCGTTTGTGGGAGGCCTATTCTGTAAGTTGCTTTTCCAAACTTTTGTAGCACTGGGAATGGCCCAAAAAACCTTGGTAAGAGCTTAGAGTAAGGCTGCCCTAGGAGGGACTTCTGCCTCATTGGTAATCTTTTGAGCCATACGTAGTCTCCTACCATAAATTCACGATCCTTCCTGCCCTTGTCATATGTTTGTTTCATTCGATTTTGGGCTTTGATGATATTCTGCTTGAGTGACGCTAGCACCTCTTCCCTTGTCCATAGCTCACAATCAACCTTTTCTTCTTGTGTCGTGCCTTCTTCATATTTTGGAATTGTTGGAGGGGGGATTCCATAGAGAGCTTCATACAGAGTGGTCTGAGTAGACGAGTGCCAACTCGTATTGAAGGACCATTCGGCCCATGATAGATACTTTACCCAAGAGTTGGGCCTTTCTCCTGCAAAGCAACAGAGATATGTTTCTAAAGAACGGTTGACCACTTCAGCTTGCCCATTGGTCTGAGGATGGTGGGCAATACTGAATTGGATTGTTGTCCCCATCTGCTTCATTTATTCTCTCCGAAATTCACTCATGAAGATTGAATCTCTATCAGACTATTGTTTGAGGCATGCCATGTAGTTTCCCTACGTGATCTTGGTACTTAGTAGCCACCATTTGTTCATGATATTTCTTTGGCAAGGGAATGAAGTGGCTAATTTTGTTAGCCTGTTGATCACCATGAGTATGGCTTCCTTGTTTTCTGATCGTGGAAGGGCATCTATAAAATCCATGGTGACATCGGTCCATGGCTTTTTCGGCACTGGTAAGGGATTTAGATGGCCCGGAGGCTTAATTCCCTCATACTTTTTACGTTGGCAAATCTGACACTGTTTAACATAATTCCTCACGTCTACCTTCATTTTGGTCCACCAAAATAGAGCTTTCACTCAGTGGAGTGTTTTGACTACTCCATCATGGACTGCTGATGGAGTGGAATGAAAGTGTTGTAGTAATTCTTGATTTAAGGCCGATTTAGGTGGAACTGCTGTGCGGTTATTTCTCATAAGTAAGCGGCCTCTGATGGTATAGTGGGGAATAGACCCTGGATTCTGGGTGACGAAGGTTTTGGTGAGCCCTAACCCATCATCCTCTTGCTGTTCATCAACTATTCTTTCCCATAAATCAGTCCCTATGATGGAGAGCGTTGAAAACTGCTCACCTAATCCAAAAAGTGAATCAGCCACTGTGTTATATGTCCCTCTCTTGTACTCAATTTCAAAATCATAACTGAGGAGTTTAGCGAACCACCTTTGCTGGGTTGGTGTTGAAACTCGTTGTTTGAGCATTATTTGAGACTGTTCAGATTTGTCTTCACAATAAACTTTCAGCCGATCAGATATGGCCGCCATTTCTCTATGGCCAATACAATCGCGAGAAGCTCTTTTTCATATGTGGATAAGGGTTTGGCTCAGCTGGTGAGAGCCTTCGACATATATGCTAGAGGGTGATTTTCCTGGCTGAGGACAGCTCCTATGCCAATGTCACAAGCATCCGTTTCAATAGTGAAAGGTTTGCTAAAATCGGGCAAGGTGAGAACGGGTGCTGTCAAGAGTGCCGACTTCAATTTCTCAAATGTCCCTCTTGCTTTGTCTGACCAAGCAAATGCTCCTTTCTTAGTCATTTGGGTTAATGGGGCGGCCATGGGCCCGTAGCCTTGAATGAATCTTCTATAATAGCCAGTTAACCCAAGAAATCCACTCCTTAAATCTTTTGGCAAAGGCTAGTTGTTGATGGCCTCTAACTTCTTGGGGTCCGCTTTCACCCCTTCTGCTGACATATGTGCCCAAGGTATCCTATGGAGGGTTGGCCGAAACTGCATTTCAATCTCTTAGCATAAAGATGGTGTTCCCTCATAAAGAGGAGAAAGGACTGCAGCTAGGGTGTATGATACCACCCTCTATCATCTCCTTAACCAATCTTTCAATTTCTGCTTTTTGGTGATGACCATAACAATATGGCCGAACATTGACAGGTTCGGTGCCCTTATTCATGATGATTCTATGGTCATAAGCTCGACGTGGAGGAAGACCCTTCGGTTCCTCAAAGAGATCTGAAAACTGTTCAAGCACGTGTTGAACCTTGGTTGGTATATTTTCTTCTTGCTCATCTTTGGCTGGTATGTCCGTGGCCATAGTAACAACACAAAATGCTTGTTGTTGGGCGACTAGTGCCTTCAGTGCTGCCTTTGGTTCAACATTGGTGTTTACTGCCTTTAGGGTGACGTTTTGGTCACCTCCCTCCTTAGCAAAAGACATACTCATGTCTTTGAAATTCCAAGAGATGTCCCCTAGAGTCTCTAGCCATTGTACCCCCAATACCACATCGACACCACTGATGGGGAGTACTAAAAAATCAACAACAAATGGCACCTTTCGCATGCATAGCTGGATACCTTTACACTTTTGTGTGCATATGAGTTTAAACCCATCTCCTACCATGACTGAGATTGGCTGTTGTTCTTCTAGTGGGCATCCAACTGCTTGAGCTGCCTCTTCACTAACGAAATTGTGTGTAGCACCCGAGTCTAGGAGTACTACTACATTATGCTTTCTAAACTTACCAACAACTCTCATGACATTCGGTCTTTTTGGTTCTGTCAAGGCATGACATGTCCCTTCAATAGTCTCAGATGCACTTGTATCAGTCTTGGCGTCATTCGGACTAGGTGGATCTGTGTCTTGGCTAGGTTCTTCTTCTTCTTCATCACTTTCATCAATGACTTCAAAAACTTGAAGATTTTTGCACTTGTGAGTACGACTCCATGGTTCCTTACAGTTGAAGGATTGATTGTTTTTTATCATTTGTTCCCTCTCTTGCCTAGTTATGTAAGTGGTAGGCACTCGGTCTCTGTAGAGGGGTTTTTGATCTTCTCTTTTGTAGGGCATAGGCTTTCTTGGGGGTAGCCCTTTGTATTTGATTGGCTCGTTGCCTTTTGAGAGCATTCTTGCGTCTATTTCTCTCTTCTACTGCTCGCGCTTCGGCAAAACCTTCTAACAAATCAGTGTATTTTCTTCGTTGTACATCTATCTTGACCTCCGCTTTGAGGCCGCTAGTGTAGGCGCCGATTAGTGACTTGGTGGTCCAATCAACCATAGATGAAAGACTTTTGGATTTGCTTTGGTACTCTCGAACTGATGACGTTTGTACCAAATCTTTGAGCTCTATGTCAAAGTCTGTGTATGCTGAATCTCCGAATCGTGTTTGTAAAACCTCACTAAAATTCTCCCAAGTGATATTTGGTTGATGGCATTTGAACCATCGATACCACTTTATAGCTTCTCCATCGAAGTTGAGGATTGCGGATGTAACCCATTTGTTTTCAGGCACACTATGACAATCAAAATATTCTTCTACCTTGAAGAGCCAATCCTTGCCATCTACCCCTGTAAAACGTGGAAAATCAAACTTAACGGCTGGGGTTCTTCTTCTTGGCTGAGTTTGGTTGCGTCTACCTCTAAAGGGTTCTCCATCAACAAACACAATATCCTCATCTTCCTCACTTTCTTCCTTGCCCTGGTTCTCATTAAATTGCTGGTTTTAGGGCGCTTGTTGCTGGCTGCTGGAGCCGAACCTAAAATGGAACTCAGGCCTTTGTTGGTGTCCCTTGCTTCCTTGGCCTTTGGGTTGGCTGATGCCATTATGTCCGAAATGCTCAAATTGGTTAAAACTGCCGGAAAAAGGTGGGACAAACTGGTTGTTCATTGGCGCCTTGCCTTTGTCTTGATTCGGACGGGGGCCTTGTGTGGTTCGGTCAAATTGTTTCATTCTTTTCATCAAAGTGTTTTGGCCAGCAATCAAGGAGTTCATCATCTGCTTCATCAGGTCCCATTCATCAAGTTTACTAAGGGACTTCTTGTACTCATGTAGTTCATGATGTATTGGTTCATGTTGGGCTCAAGGGAATTCACTCGGCGTTGGTGTACGGTTTCCATATCGAGTAAGTTGGATTCGACTTGTTCTTCTCGGCTGGAAGTCTCAACTTCTTGCTTGGGAGAATCATGGACAGTGGGTTTGGCTTTCTTCCCCATTGAAAATTCTGCTCTTAGTCCTGTAGCACGATTGATCAAACAATCAACGAACTGCTGCTACCGCTAAAGACTGAAGAGGAAACCACTTGTTATTGTGCTGGTCGCCGGAAATTCTTCAGAAAACCAGCACGGCTTGTAAATTCAGCAATTTCACATCTAGAACTGTAAAAATCATGAAACTTGGCTGAAACATATTGGACATGCTAGGGAATCCAATGGCACCAAGTTCAGTTTCTATTTCATCCCCAATCTAAGTCGATCTGCATAGAAAGTCAGACCTGGACCTCGGTTGTTAAGCTCATCGCCCCTTCTTCAGCTGTGCAGGAAACTTCCAGCGACAGGGTCCACTCAAAAAATCATAACTTTTAGCAGTAAATCCAAAAAATCGGAAATTTTAACCGGAGATACCTGAAAATTAGACTCTTCTAACAGCCTAAACTCGACCAATTCCGACGATGGAGGTGACAGCCCTGGCCACCGGAATCTGGCGTAGTTTCTGAACTTTTAGAAACTATAATACACTGGCTGCTGAATATGTAATTTGACCTTTGCTGCGCCAAACGAACTCCGTTTCTCACGAAATTTGGACAGAATGTGTTTGAAAAATGGTGGGTAGGGAGCCCGGTCACAGATCACCAGAAACTTGCCTGATTTACTTGTTTGATTGGTCTGAACTGTTCTCACTTTTCTTCAGACGGCTGCTATTCTAACACAACCTGCTATGAAATCCGAGTGTATACTTCCTAAATTCAACTTAAATCTGACATAACCTGCTGCCAAACTAAATAATCCTCTGCTACAATCTGAAAACCCAACTGAAATCTACCACTGGCTGCTGCAAGTGCGCTTTGATACCAACTTGTGGGAACCTAGACCCGGCTAGCGATTTCTACGCCTGAGAATAGATCCCAAGTCCAGAATCAACTCGCGAGAGCCTAAAGTCCAAACTTAAGCAAATTATATTTAAAAATTATATCTCCATCGGACAGCAACCCCAGCCTAATAGTACCCTGGGTAAAGATACAAGTGTGTTTCCACCCACGGTTTAAATCCTACTACAACACTAAGGGGATCAAGGCTTGTATGAAATGAGCGATACAAATTTAACTCTCACAACTCACTCAACATTCATTCACAACCATTCATACAATCCCTAGAATGACCACAATGCCCTTTCCCGTTGGTGGTCTACCTACCCGCAGCCGTGTTCCTGGCAAGGTGCTTGGAGGGACTACTGACAGTAGCAATTGGCTAGAGCCTGGTTTAGAAAACAATTACACCCATAACCCCGATCTATAGGATGTTGAGAAGTTACCTAGCCGATGAGAGTTCGACTTAAACAGAAATAGATCCGAGAGAAAAGCAGTGGCAAAGCCACCCTCGGATATCTCAGCAAGGAGGTGGAACAAAGGCTAGGCCCGCTTGGCCTAGGACGGCTTGTGGACTGGTGGAAGCTGGCCGAGAGAGACGGAGTGTCCAGGCAATGGAAGGGGATGGCACTGGGGCTGCCTGCTACACCTGATGGATGGAGTGTGGTTTCTGCAGGCCTCGGACAGCCAAGAGAGACAGCAACATGATGGAGGAGCGCCCGGATGGAGGCAGGGGCTCGGCCCTCCTGGCCGAGGTCACCTTGATGCTTATGACTATGTGGGTGGAAGGGTGCAGCAATGGAGGCTGCAAGAAGAGGTTGTCCGATGAAGTGAAGGTGGTGAACTGAAATGCACACGACCAATCCTTGGAGAGAGAACCTAACTAGTTAGACTCCAAGGGGACAAGCCGAGCTCGGAACAAGGAGGTGAGCTTGGTATAGGTTTAGGTAGGCTCGGTTTAGGTGAAGCAGGTTAGGTCTAGTTGGAAGTGTTTCGGTAGTGGAGTGGGCTTGGTCTAGACGTGAGATGGAGGTTAATTGCTAAGACGATCTTAGAGGTAGGTGAAGGTTGTGCGAGAGAGGGTGGAGAGTTACAGAGAGAAGATGGCACTAATGATTAGGATCAGTTAAGCTAAGGGTTTAAGTCAAGAGACATGCGAGTGGAGTGGTTCACTAATGATGGGTGAAGGCTAGCAATGATGAGGAGCAGGAGTAAGCATGAGGTGGTGGTTGGTTAAGGCTTGCGTGAAGTGGAAAGGGTCGGTTGTGAGTGGTGAAGAGGCTAAGAGGTTTGAGAAGGGTCTCCCTAGCTAAGGAAATTGAATACGTACCTTAACTCCTCAATGATGGCTGATGATGGTGCAAGTGGAGGTTATTGGCTGAAGAGAATCAGTGGAGGGATTTGTAACTCTCGTCTTTTAGGACGGGGAGGTCAAGAGGAGGCTGCGACGTGTAATGGTTGCAGCCTGCACACTCTCCTTAACTCGATTTAGTGCCTCTTGACGGGAATACCCTTGCCAATTAATTTGAACTCTAGTAATGAATCAAACTGACCATGGGCAAATCGGGAATCCACAGAAATGATTGGGCTGGACCAAAAACTGATCAGAAAAGTAACAGCGATTGGTTACTCCGGCGGTAGCACACAGATCTCCGACTGGGAGCAAGTTCTTCATGATGGCAGGTCAGATTCGCCTGAAACTTGGTGGGGATGTTGCTAAGATCTGGGCGATTATGCTGGGGTGAACAAGAGAATAAAATTTGCCCTTGGTTGCTTCACATTTCACCTGCAACTTCCGCCGAGCCACTGCTTGGTTTCCTTCAAGCCAAGCGAGTGATGTGGTTGATTAAGGGTCAGCTCTTGGGGAAAATCCATCTCCTTTCTAAATAGCAATTCTCGAATTGATGCAGAGTGACTTGCTGCTGCTGAGGACAGAATTCTCAAGTTGATTAACAGAAATCCGACTGGCCTTCCACCAATGGATTCCGATGAACCTTCGGATTCTCACCTTGACAATCAGTCTGATAGACTAGGCTGCGATCTACCTTTCCGGCGTCTCTTTCTTTGATTTTGACTGAGATTAAGCAGCTTACTGGGGCCGATCTTAACCTGTCCTAAGCTCTGCTCGAGGTGGAAGGAACTGGGACATGAATTCGGTTCCTCCCTTAATCTCTTGCAGCCGGAGTCATTGCTTGATTACTAGTCGACAAGTGCCACGATTCGATTTCCGTCTAGCCTTCCCGATATAGTTTTCCAGCCTCTAACTTCTTCCGGGGATGAAGAAGTTGCACTGTGAGAAGATGGCGATTCTGTCGGGGAATTTGTGCATAGGATGAAGATGCTCTAAGAGGATTTCCGGTGGCCTCAAAGGTCGTCTCCAAACCTGTTTTGCTTCAACCAGAGCCATGGGTTGGAGCCTTGGGATTCCAGTCACCGGCGGTAAGACAATGAGAGGAAGAGAGAGGCAAGAGCCAATTCACACAAAAAACTCAACTTCTAATTCTTGATTGCATACTGAAAAAAGACTTACAAAAGAGTTTAAGTACTTTAAATAAAACCGGTTCTAACACATGAACTGAGACACTTGCTGAAATAAAGGACTCGACTATAAGTAAATGCATGAAAGGGAAATTGAGACAAGATGTCTAGGAAGTTCAGTGAGTTTGGCTTCTCTCTCGTGGGTTCAACCATTTAACCTGCCTAAGTTCAGCCTTAGGCTTGCCACGCGTGGACCGGGTCAGGACTAGACTCAGGGTGCGAACTCGCTATAACCGGATCTAGGTCTAGTTCCCGTGCCTGCTCGGCCTTGAAGTATTCAGCCCACTGCCTGCGCTCCGCTGATGATGCTCCACCCACACCGCCGGCTGCATCATCTTCAAGTTCTGCGTTAGCCTCCTTTAGCCCATCTACGCTTTCCATTATGCTGGCCGCAAACCTGGCCGAAGGCGCTTGGCTCTCTTGGCCTCGCTTGACCGTGCTGGCCCTGGTTCTTGGCCTCCCTGTAGGAAGGTCTGCATCATTGCACTTGCCCCATTTGTGGCCTAGAGGCGTAACACCTAGAACATGAGACTCAAACCTAGATCTTTTGAGTGTAGACCACCATGCTACCTGGTTAAACTACACCCCTTCAAGCATTTATTGCATAGTCGAATGCTGGTGAAAGCTATGTGGCACCACCAGAAGTGCGACAAAAGGTTGTGCACTTTAATTTCATATGTTCTTTGAAGGTTGTCCAAACGCCTTCCCCTGTGTTTGAATGGCAAGAGTATGTCTGAGACAAAAGGTCCGAGTCACGCCTTCTTCTCCATCATTCAAACATATAGCTCGACATACTTAACAGATTGGGCATTCTCTAAATGAATAATTTTCTAAAGGGATTGGAGAATTCAAATGGAGTATGGGAAACAAGCAGCGACACATTCAAAATCATGCTGGTTAAGAGAAACAAATAATTTTCTCCGGATCAGGATTCACCTGTATTGATCATTCTGATTATTATGTCCCCATTGACCGGTGACGTCGCAAGCTTTGCCCCCAGCTCATTGAACACAACTTGCAAGAAGTCTCATGAACATGTCGTATGAGGTCTAAGAACTGGATGAGGGAAAACTGATAGGATTATGGGATATTCTGCCAAACATGAAATAGTGCGTCAGGTTATCTTTAGTTACAGATTCCAGAAATCGCCTGAGGACCAAGGAAAATAATTTACTGGACAATGTGTCCGCCTCTTTCGTTGTGAGCATGGTAGCAAATCCTCTTAGGCAGTGCTTATACACATGAATTAATGACACCCATGCACTGCCCTCACTGTACAATACAATCATGGATTAAGTGATTCCTTTCTCAAGTTAATGAAACAATTACAAGCGACTTTCTTGCCATGGAATAACGGATGACAATAACTTCAAGTGGTTTGCTTCCTCGTAATTTTCTCCTTCAACTTTGTTGCTGCTACTCAACGTACTTCCCATGTGTACAACATGTGCCTAGCTTGGAGGTACACCCAATAAGCTAAAGGTTGGATACCAAAATGTCCACAATTTCTTTGGAAAAGAAAAATAGAACGTAGGAAAAAAGCAATCTAATTCTCGGTAAACTCTTAAATTCATGGAAAAACTGGATTCAAAATTCATTTGGTTTTGGAACTGCTCAATTACGCCCAACAATTCTATGAAATCTAATTCGATGCTCTTTTATTACAAGAACTTTATCAATATAATTCTCGTTATTAACAGATAGTAACAACTAAGAAGAAGTCAATAAATTTTAACTACTAATCATGGAGTATCATATCAAGTATACCTACCTTTGGTGCTTTACTTGAAGCCCCATGGAGAGGGACAGAATCAGAGACCAGGAAGAAGAGGAGCAGCCTGGTTTCTTCCATGGGTGACGTCAAGATTAATGGTGTTCTTCCTCCTCTGGAGGCCTTATTTGTAGCTGTGATCATGTGGGAAAAGGCCAAAACGAATTTGTGTGAGCTGTACGGAATAGAACCTTGCTGTGGCCAAGTTAGAAAATTTGAATTATCGATGCTTTAGTCCTAGGAATCTTTTCTTTTTCTTTACTTTATTTCTTTATTTTGTTCCTCGTTTTATTTTTCAGGAGGATTAAGACAGTGGGCAGATATATTTTTCCAACAAAAATGAGTTGCCTTCCTTTTCTTCCCCATATATATGAAAGACTTACTCGACATTATGCCATGATCTTCAACCGGCTTGAACCATTGGGTTGCACACAGACACACACATAGGACCTAGACTGGTTGAGACTAAAATAATCAGGTTTAGTTTAGTTGGGATATCAAATCAGGTTGTTACTGTTGTTGTTTTCACAGATATTGACCCCATTAGGCAACAGATAGCTAAGAGAATAAAATGAATAGGAGTGTGTTTGATAAGAGGAACATTGTGTGCTTGTAAAATGTATTTCAAAACCTTTACATTATTGTTTCAAAACACAATGTGCAATCATGTCCAATGTCTAATTGTTGACATTATGTTATGTTAACTTTTACGTTGTGTATTTTGAAAACGTAACCCAACAATACACAAAATATTATTCTTATGAAATGCTCACTGCAATAATCTTGTATTGGTAATGAGGAGGAAATGTTGCAACAAGATAATAAAAGAATGTTTGTTTTTTTACTTAATTTATTGTCGCCGATCCGAGACCAACGGCGTATGAGATTACCGCATTGAGAAGAGAAAAAAAAAGTCGAACCCCTCTGAGTCCGACTTCCCCACTTTTTCATTTTACCATCACCACATGAATTCTATTAGTGTTGAGCCGTTGTACTTCAAGACCTTCAAGTTGTAGGATGATGAGTCAACATGAAGGCATGTGTTCCTTTCCTCACAAGAAATTCATAGAGAGTTATTTAACCTAAAGTGGAAGAAAAAATAACAAAAGGAAGAAAAAAAAGAAGTTTGGGCTTCATGCATCCAACTGTTTGATACCTCTGAAGTTGCCACAAAAAACCAAAGAAAGCATCTTCCATTGGGGAAAATTGAATTTAATCAAAGGAATATTCACATTGAGCAGCAACTCTTTATTTTGTTTAGGACAAGCAACATGTTTTTCCAATTTAAAGAAGAAGAGGGAAAAAACAATCAAACCTGTCTCTACTATATTAAAAGAAGAGACTTTAAGTGCAGCTTCCTGAAATCAGGTTTGGAAGAGGAGATGTGGGTGACAAGCAAGTACAAATATTTGTCAGCGACGAAGAAGACAGAAATCTAGACCTTTTCCTTCTTTTGGCTTTGCCCTGCTCCTTTAGTGCCATCACACTCTTTAAGCCCTCCTTCTCCCTTTCAAATCTTTGATTTTTTCTCATGATGTTGTCTTTGTAAGGCATGGCCATGGCGGTTGGCTTCTTTCTAGAGGGCCCCATTAAATTTAACAGGTCTAGTCCTCCCATGGTTCTTCATTGCATGTAGAAAGTGTTTGATTCCCATTTTCAGAATGTTGAAAGCAAGAACACCTTGTTCTTGCATGTTCTGAAAGACATAAGGATAAACGTTGTCATTTAAAACCACATTTTAAAAAATTCTGGTAAATAAACTGAATGAGGTTTTCAAACTTTTTAGAACAGCTTTCTAAATATAAAGAAAACAATATAAGGTTATAGTACAACAATTACTGCCTTGTTCATAATATATAAAAATAGCATTTTTTTCCTCAAAAGAAGAAACCACATCTTCTATTTCAGGAAGATCTTACATGCAACGACATTTTATATTTTACTAAATGACAAGACAGTGGCCCCTGTGGCTCAACTTTCTAACTCTTCCACTGATTTGCATAAGAGAGAAAAAGACAAACCTGGTAGCTCTTTGCAATTTACATCTTCAAATGAGCTCTCATAGAACCTCACAGGTGTTCTTGTGGGGCTAATTGCCAAATAAAATTTTCAGTAACCACTCAATGAGTGAACAAATGGCAAGCCCTCAACCCAATAGCTAACACTCTCTAAAGAACTAGAAACAGCGTCGTCATTCCATGTGGCTAAGTTGGAAACCAGCACATCAACTTTGCTTCTCTTGCACCAATACTTGAGAGGTCCAGCAAACAGCAGTTGAATAACTTTAATTTTTAAAAGTATGTCAAGAATACATAGCAGAAGTATATGAAGAATGCCAAATTCAACTATCTGCAATAAAAAAATGAACAAAAGAAAAGAGATGAACCCAGTACATGTGCCATCACAAATTGAGCTTTATACCTAAACAATTTTAATTATACAAACTCAAATGCAAATCCCTATCTAAAGTTTTCCAAATAATCTACTAATCCTGAAAAGCAACATAAGATTATAATTCAGTACACAACAGCAAGTAACCAAATCTAAACAACAAAAGAATGTGCATAGACAATCACTCGCACACACAAGATGCATAGTCGATCATCATCCAACTCCAAGGCCACGAGGCAATTCAGCAACATGCAAAGATCGTTTGAGCAAGTGTCTCATCAAGAACGAAAATGTGACTCACCTTCAACCGTGTCGTGGCACTGCAGCAGCACATGAGCATCACGCTTCTGCCACTTGATGACCGCCTGATCTTCCCAAACCCTATTGCCACTCCAAATCATGAAGACAACTCCCCCGGCCAGAGCTGGCATCATCTTGCCAGAGAATGGGGAAGACACTTGGATGAGACCATCTGAATTCCAAGAAGTCGCACTGCAATCTTATACTCCAAAGAGTGATGTGTGACCCCTTGGGATGAAACTCTTTTCAATATTCACTATAATGGGCAATATTGTATGGACTTGCTTAAGAAGTCACTAAAATAGAGGAAAAAGAAAGCTGACCAATTTAAGGAACCAAAGAATAAATGGCCATCAAAAGGATGAGCAAGCATAAAGAGAAACCAAAGATTTGCACAAAATAGTAAGTCAAAAATCTTTTTCCACTTGATTTGAAATGTAAACACTTCAAATTGCAAATGAGGATCATAAAATTCCATGGTCCAATGCAGCCACCAATGTTTCATCTTTGAAGTCTCATTGACTATGTATCACTTCAGATGGATGACCAGAGTGATGCACTGCTTGTTCTCTCCTTCCATATTTTTCTGTCTGCAACATAGTTCTCAAAATGCAGTTAAATATTAGGCACCTCAATCTTCAAAATTGCCAAATCACTTGGAGTCCAAGATTTGCTAACAGTCCAAGATGCTGATAATGCTGACACAAGGTGTTGAATTCTCAATCCTATTGATTGTTCAACTATTTGCAGAAAATAATAATACATCCTAATAAAAAGTTCTCTTCAACATGCATGCTTGAAAGAAGACATGAAAGAGGTGACAACATCATCACACAATCGAAGTCTTGCCAGACCATGGATGCATGGTTTTCTGCATGACATCATCATTATGTCACGCAAATACTGATTAATGGCTCATGTTGGCTTGTAGATGAACTTTCAACTTCAAAAATGGCACTATACATTGATTCATAGGAAGAGGTGATAAAAATGCCCCTAATCCCTTTCTTCACAACCCCCTTCAATTGGCTACCAATTTTAATGAGAAAATACAATGCATGCAGAATCAGGGATCAAATCTTTATAGATAATCATATTGCCTCCTTGTTCTACTGCACCATCAATAATTATGAAGACAGGTAGAGTCTCCTCCACAAAAAAAGTGTATTCAAGTGTCCTAGGCACTCAAAGGAGAAAGGGGCTAGCCTTTTCAATAGATAAGAGGCTTGAAGTGAGAAACAAAACAAATAGAAGGAGTAGCGGCAAATATAGATGACTATACAGCTAAAGTGTACACATGCATCTTTATATACCTATGTATAGCCATGACATGTGCAACTAACATACATGCATTTAAATAGAATCACAAGCTCAATTAAGTGAACGCAACAGTTAACAATCAAACTACAACTACTTTAACTAGGACTCAAACAAGCATGGCATTCTGAACCACGAGCACTACTCTAAACCACGTCCCCACTATACTAAACTACAACTAAGAAGGCAAGAAGAAATTTCAATTTTAAATCAAACTTTCACGCATCTCAAACTAGATCAAAACATCAAGAAAAATCAATTTAAAATGTGTTCTTCACAAGAAAAAATATAAATTTAATCACGACAACCAAATGGATTCATGTTGGAGTAAGAGAAACTCGAATGGCTGTAGAGAATATGATGAAGGATATGCACCAGGGATATTCAAGCCCTTTGCTCCCTCGCTCTCTCTCCCTCTCTCTCTCTCATGTATAAACCCCAACTTAATCTCTCTCTCTTATATATGTACGCCGATGTTAAATATGCCAACATATATAACAGTCAAGAAGAATACTTTTGTGTATATAGACAAGGTAGTGTGTTAAGTTCTAAACTATTTCATTGCATTTATGGAGTGTCTGTGCATTTCATTTTGTTGCTTCGTTATTAGTTTGAGCCTTCCCCAACTTCTACGATAATTTTCCCCTGGGATTGGATTCTTCTAGAGATAAGTTGGATAAGGAAATATGTATGCGGAAATTTACATGTGAAGGAGCCAATGGGGAGTTTTGTGTTTGCTCCTCCCTACTGAAAGATGAACAATGAGTCCCTTGTTACCATCTGAAGTTTTTTCTTTTATTGTCTCTTATAGTCACTTTTGTCCTAAAATTAATTGATTTTTTCTGCAGATCAAGTAGTTCCCTGTGCCATGCTTCACTTTCTCCTTCTTAATTTATTTTCGTTTTTTTTTTTTTAAATTTCAATTGGAGTTTGGCCTCAGGTAAGTTCATTTATGTATTATACTTGGATTTATGTTGATGCTAGCTTCTAACTAGTTTAACAAGACAGGCTAATGTTGAATTGAGATGGATATTTCTCTTTGAATGAAGTTTCTTATTAATAAGTGAAAGTGAATGTGTTATTTTAGTGTTTTATTTTAGTGCACTCACACTCAAACAACGGTTTTTCCCATGTGTTTTACTCCCTTTTGCATTTTCTGTCTGATAAGCTAAAAAGAAGAAATTGATTTTTCTGTCTCATTTCCTGAGTTTTCCATATCATATTTCATTACGTCTGCGTCATGACATTAAGTGAATGGAATATATAAATAAAATGTGATTTTTCACTAAGAGTTCAAAGATTCATATAATGATCCTGAATGAAAGAGGAAAACAAATAAAATTAAAAACATGCATAAACTGGATCACCAGTTTATTTAATAGAGTTATTTCCTTTCAAATGTTATTTCCTTGTATTTTTGCTATTAAGATGCTCAAGCTTGGGCCTTCAATGCCAATGGTCACCCATTCTCAAGTTGGTTGCTAAATACTTTTATCTGTTTAATTATATTTGGGCCTACCTATTGTACTTCTTAGTATTTACTTCAAATTGCATGTTTCTTTAGGTTTTATTCTCCTATCTTCTCCTAGCTCCAAATATTGCTTAGATTTTTTATATAATTCTGATTATCTTGCATTTGCGGTTAGGACTTATGGCCTCATTTTTCTGATGCCTGGTCAAATTTGTCATGAGAAAGAAATTACTATTTTTGTGTTGGTGAAGGAATTAACATAAATATCAAATGAGGCATTGAAACAGGACTAAAAAAACTGAAAAGCCACCCTCTTTTATGATAGAATAGCAGCAAATTCGGATGAAAGCCAAGAGGGCCTATTTGATCTTGTCTTGTAACAGTTTTGCTGCCCATTTACCATTGCCATAGAGGGTATGTTCCAAATGGTCTATAATGTGTTTGAATCTCATAGTTATGATGTTATAAATCAACTAGCATAAATTTTGTAACGTCCATTTGGGTTGACCTGCACATATTAAGTGGTATACCTTTTTTTCCTGGTTAGTTGTATAAGAGCAGATGTAGGGGGAATATACAATACTAATTGGTTGATAATGACCCACGAGTATCTAAACTTCTAAAGTGGTGGCAAAAACTTTGTTATGAAACTATTCTTAAGTCCTTCCAAAATCCAAACATGTGGAGTGCTATATAAGCTATTAATGAGCCAATAAATGACAACAGCATTATTTTATTATTCGAAGGAACTAAAATTCAGAAAAGAAAAAGTGACTCTTTGAACTTTGAATTCGAAGCATTATTTTATTATTTTTTTGTTCGTACTCAATGATGACAATCTATGGATTCACCTATATAAACCTCGGCTAAGGTTGCAAAATGAGAGCTTGAATATTGCTTGTGAATAATCCGAGGAATATAACAGGTATTTTCAATTGCTGTTAAAGCATGAATTTTTCCTTAGTGAACAAGTACAAGAAAAGCATGAGAGCTTTGGGCACTTTTATTTGATGTTTAGAAAATCCTAGTGTTTTACGTGGGTATACCTAAATCAAACAGATATAGTTGTTGTTATCCCTAGAATAGAAAATTATATGTTTCTTAATGATAGTTTTTTTGGTAAGGGAAAAATTTATGATGATGTTCCTAAAGAAGACAATGAATATGTATTTCTTTACGAAGAAGATGCTTTAGCTGAGAATCATGATGATAGATGTTGTACAATCTGATATGCCTAGTCTTTATACTCTTGAACTAAACAACCATCTGTAATGAAATCCACTGACCTTAATTCCCCTTAGGTCATTATCTATTACACATGAGGTCAAGAAGCTTGTAAAGATGTCAACGGCCACCTGAAAAGACCATTGAGTTAAAAAAAGGTCTAGTACACCTATAGGCAGCTTGCTAACTACATCATGTGAATCATTTCTTCTCAGCATGGGACATGCCTGACTGCTATCTCATTTTATCCTATGAGTCTTAGAATGAACTTGCCTAGGTAATAATCAATAATATGATGAGTCATAGACAACTCAGAAGCCTTCTCTCCATCAGCTAAGATGACATTAATTAGGGTTCTTGTCAATTTCTATTAAAGGTTGGGACATATACCAAATTGACGTTAGAATTGCTTTTTTAATAAGAATTAAATGTAGAAGTTTATACGAATATCCCTCTTCGGGCAAAACATTCTATGGTAAGATTCTTCACTTGAGGAAAGTTTTATAGTGTAACGTGAACTCCTATGTTTTGCTTTAATAAATTTAAGTTATTTGTTTCATCTCTAAATTTTAAAATCTTGTTATTTTGATACAACTATATTTTGCTAAGATAAATTTTAAACTTTGTTATTCTGATACAACTCTATTTTGCTAAGATAACTTTCTTAGGTATAGTCCTTCTTCTTTTATATATGTCAATGACATGATTATTACAAGTAGTAGCAAGATGGACATTGTAAATATTTTTATGGCCCTTTTGCTTTTCTTCCCACTACATGATTTTATTTTATTTTTTTGCACAAGAAAGTTGAACAGAAGATAATCCCTATTTGTTTTTCTTTTTTCATTTTTTAATGTCAAAGTAAAGCTTAGAATTAGCTCTGCTTTATACTTTTTTCTATAGAATTTTGTGACTTTTTTTTGGTCTACTTTTGGATAAATCCAGCTGAAGTTGGTTCTGTTGACTATCATTTTTAGGTTTTGATAATGCACATACTTCACAATCCAAGAGATATCGATCATTTTGTAGTGGTTCAATCTGCTTTCAAGCTTATTATTTTTGCTTTTGGTTGAACATTAATCTTTAACAACTCATTTAGCTACAATTCACACAACTGTCGCCATCAGTTTTAAAATCTAAAGGGGTCTCCGTTTATCGTACTGTTCAACATGCTGGTGAGTTTGTTCTTACTTTCCCTAGGGCATACCATTCACGATTAAACTGTGGTTTCAACTGTACTAAGGCAGTCAATGTTGCTCCAATTATTGGTTGCCACATGGCCAAAGCGCAGTGGAACTTTCCTGTGATGTGAACAGTATCGTAAAACATCGATATCAAATGATAAATTGCTACTCGGTGCCGCTAATGGAGCAGTTAGGGCTCCTTGGAGGCTGCTGCTACTCAAGGAATGCAACAAAGAAAGTCTGAGATGACAAAGTGCATGCAGGAAGGCTGAAATTCTTACAAAAGTAATTAAAGTAATCATATGTTTATGCATTACATATTTTAGCTACTTGAAGTTACTCATTCATCATTGTAAGTTGTAACATTTTTTGTAATTACTCTTTTAGGCACGGGTACAGATGGAGCAAATGAGGAGAGAGAAACTTCCTAACCCTTTAGAAGCCAGAAGGATGCATGCAAACTTTGATTTGACTGATGTTCAAGAATGCTTTTTATGCTTTTGTGATTCACATCTCTCAATGATTGGTTGTGAATGTTCACGGAACTGCTTCTCATGCTTAGAGCATGCAAAGCTACTCTACTAATATGGTCCAAGAAAAAGATATTTCCTCATCCATTATGACTTGGATGAATTGCATACCCTTGTAAAAGCTTTAGAAGGAAATCTGACCGCTTTGTACGACTGGGCAACTGGAAAGTTGTCCATTGATGGTTTATCCATGACAACACCTGAGAACTCATCTTGTTTGAACCCAGAAAGAAGTTGCAGTAGTTTCACCTAATCAGGGGAAACATGCTTTGGAACTCTTGCCACCACACAATCAGAGATTGCAGGTAAGTTAGAGCCTGAAGTTGGACTTCTTGGGTGAGCATTCAGTTGACTCAATTGCAGCTGATGGTCTTTCTTCAGAAGTGGAAAACATGAAATGCAATGCACTGAAATATCCTTCAAGGGAAGGATCAACTTTTAGTGCAAAGATTCCAAAAGTCCTTGACATGAACGAAGCATGCAAATCTGAGGAAAATGGTTGTGATACTTCAGAAGCCTTTCAATCAAGTTCAGTAGAAAATAACCACATGGCTTCATATCTTGTCAACAAACTACACATTATGAATTCTTTGGAATTTCCATCAACCACCAACTCTGACAAGTTATTTTAGATTGGTTTCGGTCATCAAGAGTTGAATCTTGGAATGCTTTCACACATTAAGGATGATACTTCTGCAGGTTCAGGGACTAAGGTTAATGCATGCAAAAATTTTCCCGACCTAGGTAGGGAAGGACCTCTTTTAAAGCATAAAAGGAGCACTCCAGATGGATCATGTATTTCTGGACAGGAGGATAAGAATGTTGATCACGACTAGAAACAGCAGAAATTGCAAAGCAACAGTTCATCTAATGCAGAGAGTGATAGAAGTAGGCGTAGATATAAGGTCACTGAAAAGCAGCTTTCGTTGTTTGATGATATATAGCTCAATGGCTATTTAAGCATAAAATGTTTGTCTGCACCTGAGAGCGATGTATCTAATGCTAAAGGTGAAAAAGGATTGAGTGCTGAAATATTCATTAAATTGAAAGAGCATCGTAAAACCATCGATATAGCTTATTCCCGAGAGGAGGATAGTCCATGATGGGAGCATGTTTCAATGAATTCAAAATCCAGTTCACTTCTCATAGATGGCAGTGTTTGGGAAGGTGAATGTTGTAAAGCAAAAAAACTTTTTGGAGTCAATCTGCAGCTTTTGAAGCCATCTTCTTGTGAATCATCAGATAAAGTGCATATCAAAGAAACTACTTCATGCACATGTACTATAATGAATGAAAACAAATCCAATTCAACTGGCTGTGTGTCCAGCCTCTCAATCGGATACCTGTACCTTTCATATTGAAGAATACATTGCATGAACCTGTGCCAATAGAAATTGGCTCTATTGTTCCTCGAAAGCTATGGTGCAGTAGGGAAGCCATATTTCCTAAAGGTATGCTTATGTTTTTCTTGTGCTCTTTTGATGTCCTTGGTTCACCTTTTGAGTTAATATATGTTGATGATAAAGGGTCACTGTTGCCAACTTTCTGTAGGATATAAGAGTCGTGTCATGTTCTTTGATATACTTGATCAAACACAAATTTGTAGCTATACCTCGAAAGTATTTGATGTTGGACTACTTGGGCTCATGTTTAAGGTAACCTGGCAACTTATTTGATTGCTAAACTAATTAAGGCATCATATTTTTAAGGCTTATCACTAAGGAAATAGTGGACATTGTCTTCTTAATCTTTACTGGAGTTATCTATGGGAACCACTTTTTCTATGTTCACAATGAGAGCACCATATACCAGCTTAGTTACAATGCTTGACATGTTCACAGACTCATCCAAGCTATGGAATCTGTATTCAGGTTTGGAATTGGGAGTAACTATTCAAAGTAGCAGCTCTGTATTTATCCAACTGCCCCTGATTCAAACTTTAATGGCTGCATAGTATAAATAATTTTACTAGGTAAACCTTATCCCTTCATTAATTTTACCAAGTTTGGATAGAACCGGCTCTTTTTTGGCTAGACCAATGGAAGCTTGAATCTGAATGTATTTGTATGATTAATTAGGCCTCTGATTTTCATCAAGATTTTCCTTCCTTTCTCAAGTTCCATGTCCTACATTTTGACTGCCATAACCCTATTTAGGTAAACATTATTTGGATTACTGTTGGTGGTCGTTCTTGAAATTTATATACTTGTAAATGTAATACGACAGGTTACAGTGTAGGACAATCCAACTGAACTCTTTATGCATGCTTCTCCTAGAAAGTGCTGGGACTTGGTGTGTCAGAGGCTTAATGTAGAAATAGAAAAGTTACAAGGCCTCGAAGTGCAGAACCAGCCACCATTGCAACTCCCAGGAAGTCTTGATGGGCTTAAGATGTTTGGATTTTCTTCCTTGCAAATTATTGAGGTAAGAATGCCTTTATTCTTCTTTTGCTGTAGCCTTGAAGGATGGAAAGTGCAATATGGAAATTATCAATGACATCTGTATAGGCCATTTGGTAAATTTTAGCTTAGTGCTTTTGTTACTATTGGCCAGAGCAGGATTTCTATAACTGTTATTCTTCCCCCAAGGCCAGATATAATGCTCGCAATTTATTGGGTTCATTGTTACTATGACTTCACTAGTAAATGCCAAATCCATATATAAATGGGTAGCTAGAGGTAGATATAGGTAACCATACCTATGCTCCATGTGTTGAAATATCCAATTGTTTTCCATGGATGGTGTTCCTTTGAATACATGGGACGTATCAGTCTGTCACCTTATTTTTAAAATTCTTGAATTAAAGATTAATTCAAACTAATTTCATTAATTTTAAATATGACAAAAAGAAGAAACATGATAATTATTAGCCTTGCATCGTATTGGCAAGATGGCCGATTCAACCCACATCCGCTGATGCAGAAAGATATTAATAATTAATAACACTGACCCACGTTCCTCGACCTAAATTTATCATGTCAAGTGATAGAAGTATACATTTTAAAAAATGTATTTACATAGTTTTAAATTTTTATCATTTCAATGTATAACAAAGAAAATCAACGATATAATAACTTAGTGGATCATCAAAAAAAGGAAAATTAAAAACGTGGAATTAAAATGACTCGTAATTTTATTTATAAAGCAATGAATTGATTCAAAGTGAAAAAAAATGTGTTAAGTATTGCAACACCATCACATTATGTAAAAAGACAGGAGAATTTGGAAAACAGCATTTAATTTCTCCTAAATAATTTTGCCATTGCCTATTTATTAAAAGATATTCTCTGGATCAAATGTTTGTCGGTAATTATGTGACAAACATGTTCATTTATTGCATTTGACAAAAAACTAAAGCAAAGCATTTTCAAAGAAAAAACGTTTTTGGTGCTTTAAATAAATTCCAAAAAAATTTCATTTCCAAGCCTACCTTTTCTATAATTTTAAAAGTGGACCACATCATATTTTTTTAAATAACATGATTTTCGTAAAAACTATCAAATACGGATTTCAATCCATCATCTACTAATATGGGGAGCCAAGCTGATTTCTTTGTTTTAATACGATCCTCTTATCACAAAATTACTTTTATGACTTCAGCTAACATTTCACTTTCTAAAATAGGAATTTTACCTCATGCCTTCATTTTGCCGTTTACATTAAAAAACACAGACCTTAGATAAATTGAAATAAGATTGTATTAGTTTGAAATCATAAGCAAAAAGAAGACCCCAACAAAGAATCCACAAATAAGTTTGTGTTATTACTATAAAAAGGTGCGGAAGCCAATTACCGTGAATCATGAATTGCATCACATTTTCATAGTCAAAACTTTGTTCAAAATAGAAGGAATTTAGTTCAAATTAGATCCACAAGAGAAACCTTAGGCCGTGTTTGATTATTTTGGATCTCGGAGTCATTAGGTGCTTCAAATGCGGTATATGTAGAAGAAGCTGGTACGGAGAACAGGCGGAAGGGCCTATCAAATCATCCCTCCCTTGCAGCTTGGATGACCGGCTTTGCTGTAGCTATCGCCTAGCCGCTTCCCGAGCAGATAGCATGCACCACCTTGCCAAAAGAAAAAGATAGAACATGAGACTTCTGGAACTGAAGCCCCTTCGTTCGGAGGTAACCACAGACTCAAGGATCACGTGTGCCTGCCCGAATTCCTAAAGAATTGCTATTTTGTTTTGTCTTTTCAAAAGTACTAATGACATACAATTTTTGGTATCCAGCCCTAGATCTGGTCGAAGAAGCACTAGTTTGCCCAGTCTTTTCCAATGCTACAAAGTTGCAAGTGGACCAAGCGAAAATGACCGAACAGTTTTCAGGTCTCTTTCACGAATGGAAAAAGATGGCGAGTGGATTCCACGTGCTCAACTGGAGACCTCTGTCAAAGAAAGGTCCTTTTGGCAGAGAAAGATGTATCAACGGAAACTTCGATGAAGAGCTTGAAACAACAGACATTGAATTGGACCCTCTCCACAGCTCCCATTCTCCGAAGATCAAAATTGGGGTTCCCAATGCTTGGCTTCCGAAACAAAGGGTTTGAAGACATAGATTCAAGTCAAGTCTTCATGGAAGGCCTGGGCGCGTTAGAGGGGATTTCTGTTTCGCAAAGCGGTCAAAGACAGAGGGCAGCATTTTCTTCTCTTTGCAAGAACTTCTGGATCAGAATCAAGCATGAGAGGTGTCAAACTTTCCTGCATGAGCTACTGCTCGAGTCAAGCTCTAATTAAGTCAGGCGTCCAGCATGAGCGTTCCAAAGCCATTGGATTGGATAGTATCATTGGTCTGTTGGGTCGGAAGGTCTTGCTTCTTATTTGTTAATTAGTTTCTGGTCCACACGACTTCAGGCAGATAAATCAGCCACTAAAGCTATGCTTGTCAATGGAGTAGGTGATTTTGGATAGTTTTGAACTACCGCGGACTTGTTTCATAGCTCTCAGCCTGACAAATGATGATTGAGATGAGATTCGGCCAAGGTTGGATATACTCGGAAGATCCACGAATAAAACAAACCGTGGATCTCTAATCCACAAATTTCAAATCTGTGTGGAGTGAAATCCGTGGATTAGAAATTGAGCCACCCCCATCTGATCACTTGCGCTGATCTCACAGTATCGACCTATCTCCTACCAAGGCCCTTTCTCCCCACCTAAAACCAACTAGAAGATATGATTCTCAAAATCTTTGAAAAAGCAATTCAAACTATCGGCTGTCCATGGCCCTTTCTCTCCACCAAAGAACACTCCGAAAATAAACTGTTGGCAATGCAATGGTTTCAGAAATAGCTTTTTGAGAGAGAGAAAGAGAGAGATGTTGAAGCTCAGTCGATGGAGATGAGAGCTCCAAGCCCTCTTTAGACACTACCTTTAACACTCCTAAGTGCAGGGAACTTCAACACTTTTGATGAGCCTGAGGATTTCAAGAAAGAGAAATAAAAACCATCGGCACTGTTGATGATTTCAGACAGACAGAGAGAGAAGGAGAGGGAGGGAGATAGAGGGAGGGAAGGAGATGACTTGCCTGACCATCTCCGAGTATAAAAGCAGACACTTGAAAAGAGAGAACTCACCCATGAAAGATGCCCTTCGTCTGTGATGATGAAGAGGAGATCAGTAAAAAAAAAAAAAAAAGCCACCACCACTGGAAAGAGAGAGCTCAGCCATAGAAGACGCCCTTTGCTTATGATGACGAGGAGATCGGGAAAAAAAAAAGACACTGCCATGGTCAGGGCCGAGAGAGAGAGAGAGGGCAAGGATGCAAGCTTTGCATTACCAAACACGGTTATAGAGGGTGAACAACAAGCTGAGCACAGCTCATTAAACCTCGACTCAAAATAGCGTTTGACCCAACTATTTTAATAAATGAGCCAAAGTCATTTTTCAACTCTTTTTTTAGTCGAGCCAAGTTCGAATTCATTGAACACGAATGTTTTAAGCTTGACTCGCCTCAAGCAAAAGTAGTAGTTATTTTGTTTTTTCCATTTCATGTTTCATGCCATCCTGTGGTTCTCTCTATTCTCTTGCTTCTTCAATGCTTTATCCAAATGAAAAGTGTCTCATCCAAATGCCCAATACCACCATTTCCCTTCTCATTTGCTGCTGCAAAGCCTGTCAAGGTATGCCTCTATCTCTCTCTCTCCCTCTCTCTAACTCTAAGTTGAGGGTCGCTCCTTGGAGCGAGGGTTTCTTCAAAACCCTTGCTCCTACAAACTGGAGCTTTGGAATCTAAAACACTCGTTCGCTGGAGCAAGGGTTTCTTTCTTCAAAACCTTGCTCCAACAAGCGAGGGTTTCAAAACACCCTCGTTCGCAGTGAGTGAGGGATGAAACCCTTGCTCAGCAAAGCAAAGGGTATCAAATCAATCTGAAAACCTCACACAGCAAGGGGTTTCAAATTAATCAGAAACCCTCGCTCAGCAAAGGGTGGCACTGGAGCGAGGGCTTCCAGGTTCATGAAAGTTCCAGCAAGCGATCTGAAACCGTCATTCAGCGCTGAGCATGAGCGAGAGTTCCTTGAAATGATTTCTCTTTTTCTGCATATACTCTGCTTCACCACATCCATAGCAGCAGCATTATCGCTGCCATATTTTGCCATAGCATATAAACGACATGCTTATATACTAGTTAAATGAGCTCGAGCTCTGACACGCTTGATTGAGCCGAGCTCGAGTTGACATTATATAATTTGATTCAAGCTCGAGTTGTGCAATATAGAAGGTGAGCGGAGTTTGAGCTGACCAAGCTTGGGCTCGACTCAGCTCATGTTCACCCATACTCGAAACCGTGGTTTTCAAATCCTTGGATCTAAGATCCAAGTATTGAAAATCAACTCCGGATCCTTAGATCTGAAGCTATCAAATGGAACCCAGATTCAAATATGAGCTCAAAATTGCTTTGCCAAATAAATGGCTGGGAGGAGCAGTCTCTCAATTTGTTCAACAAAATTAAAAGAATTTACAGAAAAAATAACCAACATGGACACCTTTAAGGAGTCGACCATTCAACAGAAGAATGCAAATCAATGCAGCAATGCGAGACTTTCACTACCTCATACGCAGGATTGCAATGCACCAGAACAAAAATCTTCCTTGAAAGAACATGATCCCCAGATCCGTGAGGCACTTAATCAACCTCTTACATGCAGTGAAACCATGCGTTCCTCCAGCCTATGGGAGCCACTGAAATGCCAACCACCCCATTAAATCTTGGTAGGCTACAAAGAATTCCAACTTAGATCTCCTTGGCACCCTAACATAGTCTGACTGGGACATAACAAACTCCAGAATCAAAAACCCCGCATCCACGCTTTTCACCCAGTACCCTACCTTATGAGAGTCTCTAATCCATCTGCAGGCAGAGTGTATGATCAGACTCCAAGCGAAAATCTCCTACTTACTCGCCAACCCCCAACACACATTTATCATCAATTGTTTAACAATCTTCCCACAAAGGTTTGCATTGAACATATTTCTGCACCACATCCCCATCATGGACTCTTTTATTCCTTCATAGTCAGAGCTTCCAGATAACCTTTGGAAAGCATAAACACCATCCCCTTCTAGCTAAATTTAATGCCCCAACACCAGGACTCATAAGGACTATCATAGACTGTTCGAATTTCACCATTACATTAAACTTGCAACCGATGACTTTCCTGATGGATCATGCCAAAGACCAATGAATGAACACATGGATATCACTTCCTCTTCCTTCTCACAAAGAGGACACCAATTGGCAAGGGGGACTCCAAAATTTTCTATGCAATCTTGGGTGAGAGTCCCGCCTTTCAGAGCAATATATGATGTCCACTTTGTGCACTCCATTGAGTCGTTTCTATATACTATGGCTCCCTTCACAAGCCTCACAATCTTCACTTTAATGCGCTCATATATGTACACTCAATTCAGAGTTTCAGACTACTCACAACTGAATCAGACCATAACATATTTGTTACCAAACCAACACTCCTCATGGCTAAAGGAATCCAAAGACCCAAAAACCTTCCACATCCCAAGAATTCTATGAGTGAATCACCCCCACCAGCTTCTGCTTATAGTTCACAGATGTTGGAGGTTCCAAACATTGAAAAAAGTAGCACAGCAGACCCCAACCGCACTGTTCTCATCAGATGTTAATCACTTTCTAAGAGACAAGATGAGAAATTTCCTCCCATCCCCACATGAGACCTGCAACCAAAGGCTATGGTTGCACAAATACTTCTGTCAACACAAGTAGCACCATAAGGAGTCCATTAACTTGGCCTTGAGTGTCAACTAGATCATCCAAGCATTATTAAGGCTACTCAAATCTTTCAAACCAGTCCCATCCTCCTCTAAAGGTAAGCACAGGGAGAACCACCTCACTGCATGATCATGCCTCCCATCTGTTGAATCACCCCAAATGAACCTACTACAGGTTCTCTGGGTGTTGTCTAATTAGGCCTTTAGTTATGCCAATTGTCCTAGTTTATAGCCTTTCTATAGCATGAACCAAACTGTGCTAAGAGTTGGTTAAAAATAACTATTTTACCCTTCTTAAATGGGATATTTAACTGATACTTCCAAAAGAATTTCAAATATAAGGGCCATGAACTACACCAAAGCAAATCATACATCATAGGTATCTAACTCCAGTATCCATATCACTCAAGTCATCATCACATAGGAAATGAACATTTTGCTCCCGATCAAGTCATTTTATCCATTTTCTCGGCCTTTGCAAATAACTATGGAAGTCCTGAGAATTGTATTACTAAGCAATTGGGGTTATTTCCATTTGTATAAGTCAATGGAAACACCCAAACAAGTTTATTTGCTTACATTTGGTCAGAAATGATCTAGAAATAGGTAATTTCCCTCATTTTTCAATCATTTCTTGTCATCAAAACACATGCAGACTTGACTAGACCCACAATAAGATCTCCTCAGCATAAGCATATTATCTCCAGCTCCATTTCCATTTTTGAAGTCTCAATTCTAGTGTTAGGACAATCATTTTAAGAAATGACACATTGTTTTCCCATTTCCTCCTGTATGATCATCATTTTCCACCGATTCGAGTGAGTTAGACCAAATTTAGTTACAATCAGATTTTTAAGTGCATGAACTGACTATTCTTGCTTTCAATTCAGTAATTCTGTTTCAGATTGAGCACACATTGTAGATTTTCCATCACTCATGGAGTGTTCATATCTAGACATTGTCATAGTAACTTTTGAACTGATTTTTGAGAGATATGGAATAGCAATTTTCAATTTGAGCACACAGATTGATTAAAATGTCACTTAATGAGAGTACCAGTGTGCTTACTGCTCCTACACAAGCTCAAAATCTTTGTTTCCCATTATACCCTTACCATTTCCATTTACATGTTCAAATACAATTCAGTCAATTTTAGAAAATGTGATTTTGCAAAGGCAAATTGAGTAACCTTTTAATGAAATTTGGCACGCCCAAAAATTGAACCTCAAAAGCACCCCAAAAAGTCTTTTTAACTCTCAAAAATTTTCACCATGACCAAATGACCATTTTACCTCATACATGGAGGTTTTGAACTGAGCTTTTAAAAAATGATTTCAAATGTAGGAGCCAACCATAGAAAACCAGGGTCAAACTTACCGTATTTAGACATCTAATACCTAGTCTAGGATCACCTAAGTTGTCGCAACCATGTCAAATGACCATTTTGTCCCTAATCTAAGAACCGAGAACAACAATTTTTAGCTCGACTATATATCATTAAGTCTAACCAAATTCAGGATAGGTTTGCTTTAGTGGAAAAAAAATATTATTTTACTTACTTTGAGTTACCAAGCTCACATTTTAGTTTCAAAGTTATTCACAGATTTCCACTACCCACTCTCTCACCTATTGAGGATTGTTCGAATTAAGTTATAGTGCAACCGAGTTGAGTTAGCTCACACCAAACTAGAATCATATTTATGATTTATAAATTTATCCTCCCTTAGTTTGGTTTGAGTTTATTCATCTTGGTTTGAGTTCAATTTTGTTCCAAAGGTCCGAACTTCACTCTCTTTTTTGTTTTTAAGGCGTTTGAGCTCAACCTAGTGGAGTGAGCTGAAACCGAGCTAGGATCATGTTTATCATGTATAAGTCTATCTTCTTTTAGTTTCGTTTGAGTTCATTAATGAAGCCATCTGAGTTCATATTAGTTTGGAAGGTCCTAAAGCTCATTTTCTCTCTCTCTCTCTCTCTCTCTTTTTTTGTTGGATTTAAGCTGAATTTGACCTCAACCTAACAGAGTGAGCTATAATTGAGCCAAAATCGTATTTATCATGTATGAATCTATCTTTTCTTAGTTTTTGGGTTTGAGTTTATTCATACCCAATTTGAGTTCAATTCAGTATTGAAGGTCTGGAACTCATTCATAATACTTGCTACACTCTGTAAACATCTGTCAAGCTTAACTCAGTTAACTCAGAGCAAAACTTTCTGATCTTTCAACATATCCTTACCAGTAAGTGGCTGATCTAAGGCTCGCAACTCAACTAGTGAAGATGACGATCATAACCTAATTTTTGAAAACCTTCTAGCCTGTAAATTTTAGAAAATTTGATTTTTAGAAGAATGTTGGAGGGTTTTTTAGTAATATTTTAACTAAAGTCAATCTAGAAATAGGCATATAGGCTGGTCTAATCAGATTTGCCAAACTCACCCAGAGCTTCAGAATACACATAGGGACACAACAGTCATTTTCTTTTAAGCCATATTATTCTACACAAACATAGGACATATGTCTCATGTACATTAGTTTATGGCTTTCTTTGATTCCCAGAGCTTTCAGCAAAGTCAAATACATGATTTATGCTTATTTGAGTTCAAAATCTACACAAGGAGTAAACCAATCAATTTTTTTCTAATCCATATTTTCTACATGAACCTAAGATTATATGTCATATATACGTAACGTCATCAAGTTTGTCATTATTAAATCATGAAAGCTCCGACTTGAAATCATTTCAAACACATAATAGATGGTCCAAATCTTCACCCAAGGGTAAAAAGTCATTTCATTTCAAATCTCTTACCCACGGCCAAGGGTAAAACAACAATTTCATCTGCAGTAATGTCATTTTGTACTTAGTCTGCATGCTAGATATACTTGACGTTATGGTATTTGAAGCATCAATTACAATGTTTACATCAACATTTTTAGATCTACAAACAATTGTCTAGAATTCTAATCCAAATCCCTTAAGATCCATTTTGTAGAAACTTTCTATGGATTTAGATCTTGATCTGAATCTTAAATCCATGCCCATACCTATCATCTAGAATCTTCTATAGATATCATGATTTGAATCTCAGAACCATATCCCAAACCAAGATCCAAATGCATAAATGTACATATATGCAAATAATATCACAGTTGATTTTGAACACTATGCGAGATGTCAATCCAAATAGTTGCTATAGATTCATGCAAACCTCTAAGTAGAGTAGTTTGGTTCAGAACCATTTAATAGTGTTGTGTGCATTAGGACTTAGAATTGAGAATGATTTATTCATGTTCACTTAGATTTAGAATCCCATACAACCCCTTTCAATTTAAGCATTGATTGAAAACAAATGTCTGTTTCTCCCATGGTTTTAACTCTCCATCTTTGGCAACATCGTATTAGAGTTCACTGATTGTGCTCATGAATTTCGAAATTTACCTTCACCTATATGGCCGCTTGGCCTAGATGGGGCCGCTCAAGAAATCGACCTCCTGGCTCCTCCATAGTGGACTAGACATCACCCCCAAATTGTGCATGGAACTATTAATGCCCTCCACCTTGGAGCCCTTTGCCAACTAGGGAGGGAAGTTGGGTGCATAAAGGCAACCTGGCCAATAAATAGCTAGGGCCCAAGGATACCAATAGCAGACCCCAGAGATTGCCACATGGCATGGGTATGCCAGCTGATCCAAATTCATCCTTTTTTTTTTTACCCCATTTGATCACTTAGAGGGCTGATTTGCTGCCCTAGGCCATCAGCCCAGCTTCTAGGATGACTCAGACTGAGCTGGCCACCGTGGACCAGCCACTATAGCAACATGCCCGAGGTTTGACCCAAACTGCTAGCTTAAGGCACTGCTCCAGCCAGTCCATGCGGTGCTAGCTCCTTAAGCTGGCCTTTCTTTGTGCAGGCTCTAGCCTAGCGCCCAGTTAGCCCCCACAACTTCCACCTTGGCACCACATCAGCATCACATTGTCCCATGTCAAAATGCACCCTCTACTTTCTCTCTCTTATTTAATAAGTTCATTTATTCCTGCATTAATGGTCTCGTTTCTTGTTCTGAACTACTTGTGTGGGGGAAGTGGCCCACTTGAAACCGGTGACCATTGCCTGAATTCCACTGCCCATCCAAACACTGCCATAGCAATCAGTCCACGGTAGCATCTCTACCACCCACAGGTGGAGCTCTCGCAATGAGAGGAGCCACTCTTCCAGCAACCCACACATCACTCCAACGAGATTTCTGGTGAATCGTGGGATGCTAGCTACCCCATCACCGCCCACAAAAACCTCAGCACCGGCAAGCTCTTCCTGAGCAGGCTCCACCTCTACCGCAGCTCCGAGAATGCCACTGCCACTGCTCTTTTTCTGGTTGGTTGAGTTAGTCACCAAATGAGAGAGAATTTTTCTTTAAATGTTGCAATGCATGCATTTTCCCTTCTCAAAAGCTTATTAGGGACAGATTCATGATTATAGATGAGATCCACCCTTACATAATGAATAATTGGTTGAGATGATCCACTGATCTTCTTCCATTTCAATCTATATTTCTCATAATTTTCTGTACTTTCTTTTGAGAGAGGTGGTCAAGGAGGTTAGAAGCCATGCCTTCAACCCCTTTGATGTAAAAATCCCAGCCATAAACTATCACTGTTCATGTGTTATGTGGCCCTTTACTCAATCTTTTTAATTCAAAAATCAACATTTACATATATATACGAATGTGTGTGTGTATATATATATATATATATATATATATATCTATATATATATATATATATATCATCTCATATGAAAATGGATATTATTCTTTCAAGATTAGGTTAAGGGTCACATCCTTAAGCTAATCTAAAGGAGATTGCTTCCAACATTGAATCTTGATGGATCAAAACTGCAAGGTCTAGCCAATTCAAAATTGGAAATCAGGCTGATTGAGTGTATATATATGTATTTTTAAAACTTAGAATTTGACTTTTCAAAGAATCTTCGAACGTCAAGTTTGAGATCCTACAATACTTGTTTCAGCTCAAAGGAAGCTACTAATTTGTCAATGTCTATGAAATTAGACCGAATCCCTAGTCTTGCCTAATCAGCACTGTAGAGAGTAGCTTCTAATATGGCTGATATTCATGATTTTGACTTCACATTTTTCAATTTTGCAATTGGTTTGGTTTTCAAATTAATACATCACAAAATTTCAGCCAAAAGCTGTAATTAAAATTCACAAAACCGGCGGAAGAAATTTTGTCAAATCCTCTCAACATACTATACTAATTTGCATAGCCTTGAGATTTAAAACCAAATTTGGAGTAAACATTGCTTGTAAGATCTGATTTGCATTCCAACATGTACTTTAATGGAAAAATAGATGTATATACTCTAAATATGTATATATGTTTCATCAATTTCAAGATTTAATCTATCAAATTACATTTTACTTTGAAGACAGATCTCCAAAGTAGACATTTCTTAATTTGCAACCATTAAATCAGTACATGGTCTGTTTCATAATCATTTTAACATGTGGAAGTGGTGTTTTTCCACGTTTTTCCCATTCTAAAACTGGGATTTTTCGTTCAATTTTCAGATTTCACTTTCAAGTTTAAGAATTTTATCTATGTCAAGCTTATGGACTGCATTGTAGTAGTTATACTTGATCCAATACCAAATATAGCCTAGACATTGTACTACATATCCAATTTAATATAAATTTGCTCTTTATTTCATGAATGCATGTGATGGAATAAAAAGTTAACACGTATAGATGCATGGAGAGTTAGTGAGAGTGAAGAATGTATGCACACATATAGTTTATTTTCTTAATTCATGCTTGCGTTCACTTATCTAATTCACACACACATGCACCATCTCTAGAAAGTAAGTGGACCAATTCAAGTTACACAACATGACCGAGCTATATTGCAACAAAGAATTTGGAATCTCACTTAGTTTTGGAAAGAAAATACAAGAATTCTATCAATCTTGCCAACAAATATATTTGGAACATAAATTTTTTTTTATAAAACATTGGAAACCCTATTTTTCCTAAAACAAGCTTTACTTGAAAAATTTACGATCTTCTCTAAAAGAGAACTTGGTACAATTTCAATTCAAAATTCCTATCTTTTGATCAACCAATTTTCAAATTTGATCAATTGATCCATTTTTTAAAGCTAAATCAACTATTTAAGTCAAGTTCATTTTTGAATTTACTTTAAACTAAGTTCAAAATTTTGATCCAAGATTTCATATTAACTTCAAGTTCATGAACTAAAACTCCAATTTTCAACTATTTACAAATCAAATCCTCAACTTACAAATATAATTTCCAACCAAATTTCTTAAACTCTCAAAATTTTAGATCAAATCAATGGTCCCAACTAGAATCAATTTTGAAATATTTTCAATTTTGCCAAAATTCAAAAGAATTCCCCAAATTTATAAAACAAGTTGAATTTCTAAATAACTTGTCAAACCAATTAGATTTTCAAATAACTTGTTTAAAATCCATTTCATTTTATCTAAAACAAGGTCAAAACATTGGTTGTTCAAAATTAAGTTCAAATGAAATTCAAAAGCAAATTTCAAACCCTTATGCACAAACATAAATAACGCATCAATCAAATGACTTGTACAACTTTTTAGAAATGCTTAGTCTTTGGTACAATTATCCATGTTAAAGGCGTTGAGACATGGTTATACCCCGTACCAGCAGGCAGATTCTTTTCTCTTGCAATTTTTCTAATATCCAAATCTAAAATTTTCGGCTTCACGCTACTCCCCATTCAACGGAAGGGAGAAAATAGATGGCATGCCTGGTGGGACCCATTATAGTTCATCTAAGGATTTTTTAGGTCATGTACAAGTCATTTTAACATTGCTAGACATCAATTGCATGCAAACCCTTCATGACCATACCTACCGGCATCATGCATATTGTATTGCAGAGGAAGAAGGCGGAGAACAAGAGAAACTTCTAGTTGGGTGTCGCCGGATCAAGTTACTAAGAAAAAGTGGCACCATACTCTCAGGAGTAACAACTTGATGGTATTTGGAGCAATGTTGTAAAAGGCAGTTAGGTGAGGCGACATGTTCAGCCTCTCATGAAGCGAGGGGAGGTGAGGCCTTAGTTGAAGCGTAGCTTCACAGACAAGTTTGTGAATTATATAATATTTATAAAAATAACATCAAAACTGAAAAAATGACTACAATAGTAACCATATCAATAAAAACTAATATACAATATATGCAAACTAAAATAATTTGCAAATCCAAACAAATACAATGTCATAACATACATAGTGCAAAGAGTGCTTGCATAATTGGTGTAGAAGCATGACCTGTCCTAAACAGGTCATAGAACTATCATTGAAAAACAAATAACCAAAACTAGGAAAACAAAAATTCAGATGATAATATCAATTAAGAGAATAAGTAAATAACAAGTATTGGTGGACAATAATATAAGCATATTGATATGTGTATATGTACAAAAATTAAAAAAGTAACTAATTTGTGTAATTATCAAGTGATATTTAACAAAGTTCAAATGATTTTTGTAGGCGATTGGCCAATTGTATCTTCATCATTTTCTTATTCTGTAATGGATGACAATTCGTCATCATTTTAACCGTCCATATGTTGAATAAGTTCATCTTCCTCTTCAGTTGCTTCATCATCAAAACTCTCACGTTGTAAATCTTCTATTATTGTTTCACCTTCATATAAAAACAATAATACAAAACAAAATATAATAGTAAGTAAAGAAAAAAACAATGTTCTTATCTTTATTTCAAAAATTACAAACATATAGCATTACTTTTTTCAACACTTTCCCTGAGGTGTATGCCTCAAGCATGGAGCATACCATGGATGGGGGCAGACACCTTTATTAAATGAGGTGCATGCTTCAGGGATGCATGCACCTCAAGGCCCTGCCTCAAGGCATTTTTTGTAAAAAATGCTTTGACTCGCGTTTTTTATTTTGTGTGAGGCACACGCTTCTTACAACATTGATTTGGGGGTAACATGGAAAAGCATTTCAAAGTAGAGAGACAGACGCTTTCTTTTGCAACTTTGCCTTCTATTTTCCTGTTGAGTAATTTTTGAAGTTCTTCTTTCTTCTTGATGCAACGTAGATGATTACCTCCACAGTTCTCAACTACTTCATACTCTTTACCACCATAGTTCACCCAGTATGACAAGGCAACTTTAATGAACTAAAAGTCTACCTGCAGTGCTCACCAAGTATGCTGTAGAACCAATATCATCCTATTAGGAAGAAAGCATCAAGCATTTTCATGATACAACAGAACCAAGATCAACCTATTAGGAAGAAGCCATCGAACAGGCTCATGTTACAACAAAACCATTATCATCTTATAAACTTTTAAATAGGCTTATTCTGTCTCTCTCTCTCCCCCAACACAACCCGATTTTGTTGAGCTTCTTTTTGTTATGGTGGATGCGTACATGAAGCTACATATGTACTTGCTTCTATGGATACTCTACACACGCACTTGGCTTTGTATTTAACGTTGAAGCTCTTCTGAATACTTATGTAAATGTTTTATCACTGATGGGAATATGTATGTGTTTTATCTACTGTTGTATACTTTATAGTGAAATTCTCATATATATCCAATGAGTATGGTTCGAACATTTATGAATTGTGCATAGATGTTGATTAAAACATTTGATACTGTTTATATTTACAGTATCCAATGGAGTAGAGTAGGTGCAGTGGAGTAGCTTTCATACAGGTATTGGCGATAATGATTCTGGTGGTTTTAGTTCTCATTCTGATTTCTTTGCAGAATGGATGAAAATACATCTAGACAGACTACAGGGGAGCATGGCACCACATTCTCATCAACGTCTTTGCAATCTCAATCGCAAAATCAAGCTGGTTTTGTTCAAGGGAGAACACAGCAAACTGATGCAATCAATGATGGCCTGCAGTCATCTTCATCTTCTGTCTTTGATAGCTCTTTTGTTCTAGATCCCCAAGAGGAGGTCGTTGAGATGGACCTAAATGGTGAAACTACTGATTTGTTGTGAAGTATAACAAGGCCAAGCGATGCACTAAGTTGGTGATGCAATGTGTTGCTAAGCAATGCATAGTGAAGCTTAAGTTTCATGGCAAAAATAATCTAACATATTATATCAACAAAAATCATGTCAGAAATTAAAAACAAGAGCAAAAAAACCATTTTTTTTCTGGCGCCAAAATCAGACATGAAGGATGGCACTGTTTTGCTATTTGCGAGAAAGTTTCATCAGTTGTTATCAACAATTATACATAAAAGTTTGTAAAATATTTAATTCCTTATAAGTACTGCGGATGAAAAAAAACATTACTTTGGTTTATTTAAACAACATACCTATGAGAGCACCGGTTTGGTCAAATGGTTATACGTTCAATAAATTCACTAAACTCTATGATTTTTATCCAACATTTATTAACTTATACTATTTCATTCAACATACAACCTTCAATAAATTAACACTTATCACTTTTATCTAATTCTACCATGTAGCTGAGAAAAAAATTAAACAAAAACAATGTGAAATAGAAAAATGAAAAAAAAGTACAAGCATTAATTGCAAAACAGAGGTAGAGGGAGAGATAGACATGAGCTATAGGTAGGCACTGGAGGTGCACATTTCATGCGTTGAGTTGTGTGATTCAAATAACAGTGGTGGTTATGTTATGGGTTCAGGTAATATAGCGGTGGTAAATCGCCGTTATAGGTTTATAGCTGTGAAATTTCTACTGGTGCTAGAGAACACCGGTATAAATAACTGGTATAAGTATATATGCCTGCGAACTACCTCATCGTTAGAGATCTATACCAGGTCTAACCGTTGCCGGTATTGGACTGTCCCAGATGCGTTCATCACCTGTATAGGTTATTATGATTAAAGAATGGCACAAACATAATTTGTACCCCAAAAGAATACATTTATAGGCTCTAGTAAATATTTCCATGCCTTTCAACAAAAAATATGTCTTAGGCAATGTGTTCCTTCTGCATCCACGCACTAAGGGGGAACAGAACTCAGCCACGTGATGCAATGGTCAGCTGTTGACAGATTGTCGTACCATGCTAATTAGAGATGATGGTGGCGAGGGCTGTCTATTTTCTGTGGAAAGGTTGCAAGAGTTGAAGGTATGTAGAGAAGTTGCTCAAAAGAATCAGAGTCTGAAGTCAATTTGATTCACTCGACAAGAGATTTTCTTGTATATATACAATGACGGGAGGAAGGTATTCATACTCCACCTTGTATACTGCATCATTTGTTATGTATAAAGAATCTCACCTTATAAAAGAACCTCTAGAGGATGATTTGAAAAGTTTTTGAATATCAATTTATTTTTAGTAATGTTTCTCGTAACAAAAGGCTTGGATGCCCAAGATTGTTTTGTACATAGTTCTAGTTATTGTACTGCAAACATGATCATGCCTTAGTGTACGGAATAGCACTTGAGCATATTTAGGAAGAGGTTGCCAACAAACAAATGATTAGTGGTCCAACCTAGGAGTTGGGTTTTCTTTCTACTCTATGTTTTTTCTTTTGACATCCATGTCATTGAATACAACAATGTTATTTCAATTCAAAACCAAGCTGATACCATTAGTAGTATGATGCTGTAATAAATGACAGTTTGTCATTGAGAAGAACCCCAGATGGTACATCAGCATAAGATGTGATTCTTTTGCAACGAACGAATAATGCAGTATATGGGGCGGAGTATGAATACCTTCCTACCATCATTGAATCGAACTCATCAATCCATGCACCACTTTACACACACACACACACACACACACACACACACACACACACACATATATATGTTGCTAGACAATTTTGACCAGAAAAGTAATTAATGAGACCGATTAGGTTTGATGCATTTTTCTTCTGAAAAGTTACAAGTAACCATTTATATTTATACAATTACCTAAAGGCAGATGCCCCACTGTTTTTAACTATGAAAAAGACAATTTTACCCTAATAAGAAGAAAATACCTGAATAGAAAGATTTTTATGGGCGACATCTTTTTGACAATTTCTTCGATATTTTCTTCTATTTTATAAGTATCAATATAATAAAAAAAAGGCCCAGGGAGAGTGTATGTACAAAGTGTGATTTTTTTCATTTTTTTCAAAGAAATTGATCAAGGTTTTAATTTTTTTCTTTAATTAATGAAGCAGGTGTTTGTCAATCATTTTATTATGTCAAACAACTTTTCAATCTTTTTAACACCCTTCATCATACAAAGAAATTCATCTATTTGAAAAACCCTGAAAATTCTTGTCAATCGATAATGTGAATGATGATTATATATGTGGTATATTTCAAATAAACTGAGATAGGAATTGGAGCCGTTTATTTTTCTTTGTTATCTCATTTGTCCATTCTTTTTGCACCAAAGTTCTTACCTTTTCTGAAGGCACTGGAGCTACATCTCATGTGCTTCCATGCCTTTTTGGTTTTGAAACCTTGAAAAATTGACAGATTCCCTTTATTAGGGACATAAGATTTGTCACCAAAAAAAGGATAATGGTAACCTCACCTAACCTATAGTAATAAAAATACATGTCCTACTGAGACTTGTAACTTGCTATGCTCTTTAGTAGCAGGCCCTGACTCACCCTCCTCTAAAAGGCTGATTCATTCAGACCAACATGAGGGTCCAACCACATTGCATTTCCAGGATCCACCGAGAGTGAATTTTTTTAAGGTCATCAGTCTTGAAGTTCCTCAGTAGAGATATGATAAAAAAAAATCAGTCTTCCATAACCTTTCATTAGTCCTAGGTACTTCTGAAACTCAGTTCCTTAATTGTGGGACGGGCACTTTAAAAGGATGTAATATTTTCTATAACAAGTCAATATTTCCCTATAAACAAGACTTATTTCATTGAAAAGTTGTAATTTGTAAAGGAACAGTTTCATAGTTGATTATTTTTATATTAACTTGGAGAAGTAGCCTTAAATGACATTATATTTTTCAGTCTACATTAAAATTGTGAAACAAACAGTTCTAAAGAAACTTCTTCAGTATTTCCTATGGACTTCTTGCTTCCATTTGCATGTGCACTGCACCTTATGTTTGCCTGTGTGACTGGTTGAGTTTCAGTTTGGGACTGCATTCTAGGATCAAGAGGTTGGAAAGGCTGAGCCGGTGGAAACATTCAGTTTTTACCTTCTAGTTAGCAGCTTTTCATTTCACATCCATTATTTCTTATATTTTCTTCCACAAGATCTTTCCTTTCTGATCTTTCGGCTGATAATAGTGTAGGGCCAAGGGTAGGATGGGCCTTCTGGTCACTTGCTCAAATTGAGTCATTAGAAAACAAGTCCTGAAATTTTTTGGGTTATTCAATTGCTTTGAATTTCTTGAGAATAGTACTTGCCATGAATTTAAAAAAGACACACTCTCAAATAATGTCGTCTTCCAACAAATTGGATTTTGAACTGGATTTTTGGCCATCTCAATTAATGTCCAAAACATGTACATCTATATGTGATTAAGGTACATTGTTTGTTAGATGTAACATTAGACTGTTTGTGCGGCTGCAGATGTCCTGATGAGTATCAGAAACATGGTAAATTTGACATGGTTTAATTCGACATACAACCTTGGTTAAACCTTAAATGTTGTTGAGAAAAAAGTAAATTAAAACAAAAACATAGCTAACATGAAATATGAAAATAGAAAAAATGCAAGTGTCAATCACAAAACGGAGAGGGGGAGGGGACACTTTTGTAAGAGGCTGCTGAAGCGGGCGGTTGCGTGCTTGCTTAAAATAATAGTGGTAATATGTGCTTCTTTCTTTGGTACTGGTTACGACACGATTTACCAGTGGAAAAAACAACCGTTGAAGTTTTAAAGCGGTGAAGACATATATGGGTGTTAACATTTAACAATGACCAGTATATATACGATTTAACGGCGACAAAAATCCCCCGTAAGGCATACATACCAGCCATAAAAATCACCGGTATGGATAAATATCCACAACTTTCTCCAAGCAAGTTCCAGTTCCAGTCAATTAAAGATATGTCTCGCGGGATCTATTCCTTACAAGTCAATGCACTAAGGGGAAAGAAAAAACAGCCACATGTTGAAGGACATCGTTGGAAAGATGAAATCTGCCCTGAAAAATAAAGTATTATGTTGCTTTCACTGTTACAATTTCCCTCCATCAAAAGGTGTATCTATACATCAAAAAATCATGGCGATTGCCAACCAAAAAAAAGAAACCAATTTCACCTTTCATGATGTTCCCAGCTTTCATACAATGAAGAACAAAATGATATTCTTCCTTTGGTGCTTTTAATATCCGCCTTCGGATTAGTTTTACTTGTTGGCTAATTCTTTGGCTTATTTTTACAGTTTGACTAATTCTAGTGTTTTATTTCTATCCAAGTATCAGACTTAAAATTAATTTTAGTTAACCAACGAAAAACATACTCAGTTTTTGTGTTTGCAGTTTTCAATGAACATGGAATGATCTTTTGGTTCTATGTTCTAGTTCCTTAATTTTTATGTGCGAGATTTTTCCACAAAAATCTTCGCCTTAGAGGCAAAATTCCATAATCAATCCTGCATGTTGCCACATCAAGAACCCCGAGATACTTTTTTACATATATATCTCGCTTTCAGTCATTGACATTTTTGAAACTGTACTCTTCAACTTGGTTCACTTAATAGCTCATGTTGGTTGTAAGATCCAGAATACCTGTTACATATATATAGCTATTAGTGAGTTACATCTTTCTACTTAAACTCATCCCCACAATCTTGATCTATATAATTTGGAGTTTGTACGGAAGCCATTAATTAGCAATTTTTCCTTTTTAGTTTTATTTTCTTGATTATATTTTCAATTTGAAGGGATAATTTCATCATTTGGGTGACTAATATTTTTTAGTGCTTTGGCCTTCTTTCAGGCGGTGAGTAAGATCCTGCTCACCTGAAGGGATAATTTTGTCATTTGGGTGATTACTTCAATACTTTTGACGAGATCAAGCATCTGTTTGAAAAACAGAAGGAAAAGTTGGGTGGACATTTGGTGTTTCTCAAAAAGAGTTATCTCTTATTTTTCTCATTTAGTTTGTGGAGCAGTGTCTCTTAACATTGAAAACATTGTTGGTTTGGATTTTTAGATTTAAATACATTGACGTCGTTCGTAGTGATTGGGAAAACATATATACGTTACTTTTTTACAGTTCAATTAAAAAAATTATGTGTTAAACTGTTTTTAAATCCAATGTACGGGGACTTTGTGTAGTGGGAAAACATATATACACATGCAGCTACAATCTATAATGCAATTGTTACGTTACAAAGAATTTTATCATGAAGGAGCACGATTTGTAATGCAGCGACAGCTGCATGTATAAGAGATTCTGAACATCACCTTTACCTTACTCTGCACAACTAAAATCTTTCTTGGTTAGGTCTTGAAATTATTTTTTTACAAAGTGCAAGTCAACCAGACCCCTATTGAAACCCAAAAGGTTGTAGGATAATAATTGAAAAAATAAAAGGGTCTTCACTAGAATTGTGTACAAAACAATGGGTCAACATCAAATTTCCCAAGACAAGTATAAGTGGATTTTTGTCGACTTCTTTTCTGTTTCCTTCTCCCATTTTATCTCTCCTCACTCTCTTGAATCTTGTTCATCACCTTCTATTTGTAAGGGCTTTATGTTGAGCAACAAAAAGTCCCCAGCCATCTATGGCAATCGGTGAGCGCACCGGAGCTTGAGCAGCAGCAGTAAAACCCAACAACAACAAGTATTATTTTTTCTTTCTCTCACCCCCTCAAGTTTCTTCTACGTTTCTTCCCTTGAGGGTGTTCTGCTATGTCACTAGTGCGTGGGGTATGGGTGCGGCTGCTGCTGCCTGTGTGATACAACTCAAAAAATTGCGGTGCGGCGAGGGTATTTATTATTATTATTAATTTATTATTATAATATATTAATAATATCAAATTTGATAAAAAAACTGAAAACAAAATTGAAATCAATAAGGTGCGGGCTGGGTGCGAATCTGGGTCGCAGACGCGACGCGGGTGCATCATCAGGGTTGCCGCACCCAGGTGACATAGGTGTTCTATGGCAAAATCAGGCCCCTCATTTTTTGTTCTTTTTTTTAACTGTTTTCTCCTTTCTCGTTTTTTTACTGACGTAGAATATGCCCAATTTTTTTTTTCTTTGGTTGCTCATGCTGCACACTACAGGGGCTGGGGCTCATTATCAACTGACCCCACCTGATGACAAAGAATAGCAGATTTGGCCGAAGAAGAGATTCGGTGCTATGGGGTTCCTTGGTGAAATAACAGTGAACCTTTTTTTTATTGATTTGTGCCATTTTTCTTTTCTGTTGTTCAGGAGCGAGCAAGTAGGTCTCTGTAGTCGGTGAGCATGCAGTATTACAAGCCACTGCGAGCTTCTAATTGAGCCCTATTTTATTTGCTTACACAATTGAAGGATTTGTTTTAAGACATAGGTCAAATAAAATAGTGTTTACAACTATGTGATAAACTCTTAGAAAAATTAAAAGCAATAATATCATTTTATGGATTGGTTTTACGATAACATGTGCTTAATAAAAGGCAATAAGCAGTTAGACAAAATAGATTCTAATAATGCAAATGCAATATGCATTTTATGATATCCTAAAATAAATTTGGGTTTACAAGAATGCGATAAGAACAAAAAATCTTGCGATAACACAACCACATGATTTATTCTATGATAGACACAAGTAATATCATGCTTATAAGTAGGAAAAAGCACTCAGAAAAATTAAATGCAACAATGATACTATATGAACTGGTTTTACGATAAAAAGACATTTACAAAGAGGTCATAAATAGTAAAACAAACCACATCGCAATAAAGAAACTATAGGATTCGTTTTATTATTCATTCAAATAAAATCTTGTCTACAAAAAGAGTTTCTATCGTCAAATTTACGTGTTAAACGGAGAGGTGGGCATGAGTATGTTAACCATCATCCATATTAAGATACTATGCATAACGTCACATATGTATATTTCATGATGGTCACAACAGAATATCTTATTGCATTTCAGAACCCAGTTTTGATATACTATCTAAACAAGACATAGTGTCTCAACTGCAGGCATGTACAAATACAATTCATGCTGGCACACTGTCACTACAATATTTTTGTTTATGCCCCACGAGCAATACTTTAGGATGAGAATCGTAGCAATAACCTCTAATTTGGTCAGGACAATGAATGAGTTTCCCCACCCAAGCCATTTGCATATTTTGTGTGAACCACAGTTGTGCGATTACCTTTTCCACCTTTTATCTCTCTCTTTCTCCCCTCAAACCCACCCGTTAAGTTGCAGAAGCCTAATGTAAATCTAGGATTTCCCCATTCTTTTAACCAACAAAAGATTGAATGCATGACAAAACAGAGAGGGTTGGAATGATTGTGCTTTGCTCCTCTTCGTCTCGCTGCGGCGTCTTTCTTTTTACTAGCGCCTTCTAGTACTCCAGAAAGGTTAGTTGGATATGCAGTTGGAAAGTTCCTGTTTTCTATAACCACATCAATTGGAGGCTTCAGATTCTTGTTTGGACATAATGTCTTAAAAAGGCAGATTATGTCGGTTGGATTTCTCTCGTGCTACCCTCGTATGTGTTGATTGCTCTTCCATATCAACTTCCTTCTTGCCTTTTAGGGTCTTAGACCAAATCGCCTCTCTCTCTGCCTCTATATTATCTCTCTCTTTCTCTCACTCCCGATCCATCATGGTTTCCACCGGTGAGTACTCACTACAACAAATGTTGGAAACTGGAATTAGGATCAGCCATTAGGATCTGTTTGTAGATCCTTTCCTAAATCTCAACGTAAAAAAGATGTGTTACTTGTGACAATAAAGCCCATCCCTCGCCCCCTTTCTGGTGAAAATCCACCTTCCGCTCATCCCTGTGGCCTTTGCCATTGCAGCATGCACTGATGTCAAGCATCCATCACAATCGACCGATTGTCGCTGACAGAAGAGGTGAAGAAGAAGAAAAGTTCCTCAACTCTGTCATTGCTTCCCAAATTTTTCTGCTTCAACAAAAAATCCATGATTCACCTGCTTTGTTGCCCGTTTTCTGGCATTTCCTTGCTCCAGTTTGCTGGTTGCTCACCTCGCCATTGTCATGTTGTTGTTCATCTCCTCTGCTTGCAGCAATCACCGAATTGCTGGTTCGCTCGGATCGAATAGGAGTTTGGTTTTCGAATATTTGTCGAAAATAAGAGAAAATATATGGTTAATAAAAATTTCAAGAAATATTAAAAACTAATTAGAATCTGTCCAGTCTCACTCTTAAATTGGCTATGAAATGTAATCTGCTTGCAGTCGGCTCAATTGGATGAGCATGAGAATTAGGGGATGCACAGGTGACCAACTCTTGGTAGAAGACAAAGGAAGAGCTTGAGAAATCTGGCCGCATATTAACGGGGATATGGGCTTTTTCTTTGAAATTTTTGTTTAAGGTGGCCGCATGTTAGTTGTTTTCTTTTGTGGATTAATGTCTTTGTTTCACTTTGACCCTCACATTTTGCCAACATATTCATTAGCTCCAGCATTAATTCTGTGGATTAATGTCTGGATTTCTCATGTTTTGTTGACTTGCTTGATTGTCACATGTGACAGAAGGAACGTAGGGTTTCCTTCATCTTTTCAGTTGTTCCAATTGTGGTTTTTTTTTTGTGTATTTTTTGTTGCCTTTGCTGAGAATGTAGAATCTCATGTTTGGATGATGTGACTAACGTGGATTGGTTCCTTCTCCTTTTGTTTTATCAGGCTTGGGTTCAAGATACAGGAGTTAGGAAGATGAGGTATTCTGGTTCTTCGCTTCTTTTTCTACTTTTGATTGTTTAGGATTTGGTAGTTTCCATGGGCATGGGCACATCAGCTTTTGTATCTTCCCCATTTTTATAAGACTTTTTGGGAAGCAATTGTAAATATGGTATAGAGATGGTTGGTTGACATTCATTTGACATGCAATTTCCATATCTTGCAATAAATTTAGTTGTTCAAATGTGAAGCTTCCGCCCCCTCCCTCCTTCCTCTCTCTCCTTTCATTTGATCTTTTTCTACCAAACAATGCCAACCAGAATTACCCAACGCCTTTTTATCATAAATTAAACTCCGCTCTGTGCTCTCATTCAAACACAGAACACTATACTTGCACTTTCAGTGGGACCTGAGTTATGCCAAACTGAAAATCTTGAATTTCTTTTTAAGGATTAATGCACTTGAAGAGAAATACATCAGTCTTTATTGAATATAATTTTTTTATTATATTTTTTGCACATAGGCCCTCATTTGATTAAGGTTACTGCAATCTTTAGGTGTGATTGAGATAGTACACATGCATGTTTGCTCCAGTCATTACCACCGAACCTGTCCACAGCCACAGGTGCTGAATGGTTACACTCAATTCGGGTATTGACCAAGGCTTAACCGTTCCATACAATTCACTTAGGCTACAGTGATTGGTTATCCAACACCCCATCCTTTTTTTTTCATGCTCTTTCCCCACCAATAGAAAGGAATCTGAGGAGACAATAGACTGATTATCAAGCTTTTACTCTTTTTAGTTATTATGTAGCTTCTATATCCCCACTTCTATTAATGAGAATATTCTTTGCTGTGCATGTATCTGTTCTACATTTCTATTTTCAAATTTTCCCTTCCTGAAGACCAAGATCAATTTAGGCTGTGCCCAGAATTTGGCCACAGCCTTTCATATTTATATTTTCATTTTAACGAGTTCAGAAGAATTCTAATCTAAGTTAAAGATTAAACTTGAATCCTTAATTTATGGTAAAAATTAAACTCCATTTGGCGCTCTCATTCAAACACAGAACACTATATTTTGCACTTTCAGTGGGACCTGATCATGTCAAACTGAAAATCTTAAATTTCTTTTAAGGATTAATGCACTAGAAGAGAAGTACGTTAGTCTTTATTGGAATATAATTTTTTATGATTATTTTTAGCACCTAGGCCCTGTTTTGATTAAGGTTACTACAATCTTCAGGTGTGATTGAGATACTACACACACGTGTTTGCTCCTGCATGATACGGATTGACTTGCCAAAATCTCTTCGAAGCTACATAGAGTCAAGTGGTCATGCATGATATGTTGATTCTCTGTATGTCCTCGTGCTTGAAGGTTTCAATCATTTTCTTTCTATGTTTCCTGTTATTTTAGTAAATAGGGATGGGTAAAGTAGCCAACTCTTTGGCTTATGCTGCTTGCTAAAGCATAAGCCTTCTGCTTGTTCCCTGTAGCGTGAGAGAAGGTTTTGGACCTAAAGAAATCTGACTTTTGTGTTCTGGGATGTAATATAGGGTATGCATATAAGTTTATTAAGACTTTAGTTCTAAGTCTTCTGACTATCTTGCTCAAAGTGACCATGAGGGTATTTATTTTGGTGTTACCCTTGGCATAATTGTTCTAGAATAAGAACTGTTGTCATAATTGTGTCTGGTTCCTATTCCATGTGCAGCATGAACAGAAACATCTTGTTCGAATGTTCTTGCAACCAGGTGCATTTGTTCCTCTTGGAACAGATGCTTGGTTGTCAATAATCAACATATATATATATTATATATATATATATATAGAGAGAGAGAGAGATATGCATGGGTATGTGTGTATATAACTTTTTTATGTCGATATTCAATTAGCAGAATTGAACATATGGCAATTAATGAAAATAAAAGCACATTAGTTAATAATTTTTTGTTAATATTACTCATCTTTTAGTAAAATTTGTGTATGTTTTCTTCCATAAAGTACTAGCAGATCAACAACAATCTTTATGTTGATGAATCTAAGGGAATAAAATTATAAAATATATACAGATATAAGTTTGTATCTATGTATACACACACACAGAGAGACACACACAAATATGCTTATGTAGCACCCATCTCTTATTGAGTGTCTATTTGCTAGGTTGAAGAGCAACAAGGGATTTTCCATCTTCATCTATATTTTGCATTCTATCTATTTCTCAATGTTGTCTGAAGTATCTATTTTTGCGGACTTGAATGTGAGCTTATGAATCTCTAACAATATGAAGTAATAGCATTCATGGTCACTGTAATGACCAGCTCTTTGTTATGAACCTCATGGTTTGGAACTTTTGACTTTAAATGATGACAAACTGCTAATTGATCTAACAACATCAAAGCCATGGCTTCAATGTGTAGTTTCTGATGAGGTTCATTTCTCTTTTCAGTTTCATTGTAGTGCTCATGAGTAGTTTTATTGCTTTTCAATATTATTCTTGGATTTACACTTCATGTTTCTAGTATACTCAAAAAGTATATCACATGAGAGCATGGACATTATGTTATCATTAGTTTATCTTTTTTATGTTATTTTCGTTTAGACAACCTCTGTCTTCACTTCTTACATTAGTTGCTTGACTAGATTGGAATTGTTATACTCATTTAGCTCAGTATCAATCCCTAAAACCGATGCATGGCCAAGCTCAGCCAAACGATCACGGACACATAGAAACACATGCATAGAACGTTAACTCAATATTGTAAAGTTGGTATGTTACTTCAACGTGGATTCTTAGGATAGGATAAATCTTAAACTTACTATTGCTATAATTCAGTGTTTCGGGTTGATCAAAGACCATTGGTTGTTGGTTTTGGCAAGGTATTTTTTGTTTCAACCTTCCTTGATAATATGCCATAAAGCATGGAAATTGTATATGAACTTAAAGGAAAGGAAATCCTCCTTGACTATGCTTTTATTCTCATTGCTAATGTATTTCAAAAACAAGGACTGGTGGAATCTACTTTAACAGCAGTGTGACTTTAACTTGTACATATATGAACATAATGTTGGTAGATACATGTTCCTTTTTTTTTTGGTTCTTTCAGTAGTCTTTTAATATATTCAAACAATTTATAATAGTTAAGAGACTGTCAAACATGTTGTAGTTGTGGTAAGTCTTTAAAATACCTTTTTTTTGTCTTCATGTGACTGTTGGCAGTTTTATTGATGTCCATGGAGGGAATCTAAAATACATGAAGGGAGCCTATGTCTACAACAAAATCACATTTATTGATATTGATGATTTTGACAAACTACTGAACCAGTTACAACTTGGAGGTATTTGTATCAGTTTTTAAAATTTCTAATTGTGATTGTTGTTTCATGTTCTCTATTAGCAAGGTGTTCTTTGTCACAGTCATAAATTAGTTGCTATCTTTTTGTTGCAGCTCTAGTTAGATATGTTGCTTTTTAAGATGTAGGAGCAATGGGGCTTGTTAGAGTGTATTTGAAGCCCCACGGCAAAGGCCTAATTACTTCAAGTCTTTTATTCTCTACTCGAGGTAAATGTCTTATGTTATTTTAGCATTGATTGGTTGCTTGCATTTGAGTTATCGCATAGACTTAGTATTATTACCGTGCACTTTTTGTGCATGTCAAATGTTAAAGGTTGCCCAATTTCATTTATGTGAAGCGAGAACTAGCAAAGCAACAAGTTGTGACACATATGTTTTAGCATATAATGCCACAAAGATTATGTCAAAAATTTAAAGAAAAGAAAAGGAAGAAAAAAGCATTATTATCTCATGTCAAATCAGAAATGAAGGATAAAACTGTCTAATTAAATTTAGTTGTTACCAACTATTTTCCTTCAAAGCTTGTGAATATTTAATAACTTGTAAGTATGGCAGATGAAAAAAAAGCAATATTTCATTTATTTAGGCAACACACTTGCGAGGCACTTTTTCATCAAACCGTTAGAAGTAAAATAAATTCATTAAACTTGACATGGTTTAATTTGACATACAACCTTTGTTAAATCCAACATTAGTCAAATTCTACCATATTGTTGACAGCAAACTAAATTAAAACAAAAACATAGCTAACTTGTAGAAAAGATACAAGTGTTAATCATAAAACAGAGAGGGAGGGACACTTGAGCGATAAGATAAGCATGCAGCTGAAGCGGGCTCTCAGTGTCTCCGATACTGGTTAGAGCAAGATATACGGTGGCAAAAACTACGTTGTAGGTCTATAGCGGTGAAGACTTGAAGCAATGTTAAACATCACTGGTATACATGGATTTAGCGGCGACGAAATCACCACTGTAGGACACATATACCAGCCACTAAATCACCAGTATAGATAAGGATGGCACCTCTCATCGAGCAAGTTCCAGTTCCAATGAATCAAAGATATGTCTCGTGAGATCCATTCCTTACAAGTCATTGCACTTGGGGAAAATGCAGCCACATTTTTGTTTAAGGAGGAAAGACATTGTTGGAAAGATGAAATCAACCCTGAAAAGTAACATATTTTGTTGCTTTCACCATTACATTTTCCCTCTATCAAAATGTGCATATATATATCAATAAATCATGGCATGTTCAATCGAAGCACAACATTGCCAACAAAAAGAAAAGGAATCAATGTCACCATTCAGGATGTTCCCAGCTTCATACAATGATCTACAAACTTATATTCTCTTTTTGGGTGGTTTTAATATCCACCTTCGGATTAGTTTTACATGTTTGCTCATTCTTTGGCCTACTTTTACATGTTGACCAATTCTTTTGTTTTATTTTTATCCAAGTAGCAGTCTTAAAATTAATTTTAGTTAAGAAAGGAAAAATGTCCTCAGTTTTGGTGTTTGTGAATGATTCTGATAACTATATCTTCTACATCCTTAATTTTTATCTTTGAGATGTCTCCACAAAATCTTCGCCTTATGGGCAGAATTCCATAATCAATCCTGCATGTTGCCACATCAAAAACCCAGAGATACATTTTTATATATATCAGCCATTGACATTTTTGAGACCATACTCTTCAACTTGGTTCAACTTAATAGCTCATATTGGTTGTCAGTTCAGAATACCTTTTACATATATATAGCTATTAGTGAGTTACATCTTTCTACTTAAACTTATCCCCACAATCTTGGTATAGATAACTTTGGAGTTTGTACCGGAGCCATTAATTAGCAGTTTTTCCTTTTTAATTCTATTTTCTTGATAATATTTTCAATTTGATGGGATAATTTCATCATTTGGATGATTACTTTAATCCTTTTGACAAGATCAAGTGTTTGTTTGAAAAACAGAACGAAAAGTTGGACATTTGGTGTTTCAAAAGGAGTTGCCTCTTATTTTTCTCATTTAATTTGTGGAGCAGTCTTTGTAAACATTGAAAACATTATTGGTGTGGATTCTTAGATTTAAATACATGGATCACATAGTGGCTGGGAAGACATATATGTTACGTTTTTACGGTTTAATTTAAAAAAAAAACCAGTGTTAAACTGTTTTTAAATCAATGTACGGCTTCTACTGGACTTTTTGTAAGTGAGATAGATCTGTATGATTGATGTATACACATGCAGCTACATTCTATAATGCAATTGTTACATTATGAAGAATTTTTTGATGGAGGAGCAGGATCTGTAACGCAAGCCGCAGCTGCATGTATAAGGGATTATAAACAAATCATCTTTACTTTACTCTACGCAACTAAGGTCTTCCCTGATTAGGTCCTGCATTTAATAATTGGAAAAAATAAAAGGGTCTTCACTGGAATTGTGTACAAAACAACAGGTCAACGTCAAATTTCCCAAAACAGGTATAAGTGGCTCTTTGTCGACTTCTTTTCCATTTCCTTCTCTCATTTTATCTCTCCTCACTCTCTTGAATCTTGTTTGTCCCCTTCTATTTTTGAGGATTTTATGTTGAGCAGCTGGAAGCATCTACTGTCACCAGCCATCTGTGGCGATCGGTGAGCAGACCAGAGCTTGAGCAGCAGCAGTAAAAGCCAACAACAATAGGTATTAATTTTTCTTTCTCTCTCTTCTCAGGTTTCTTCTTCATTTCTTCCTCTGAGGGTGTCCTAAGGCGAAATCCGGCGCATCATTTTTTTAGTCCTTTTTCGATCATTTTCCCCTTCTTGTTTTCTTGCTGATCTGGCAGATGCTGGATCAGTTCTTTTTTTTCTTTTTTCTTTTGTTGCTCGTACTACACCCTGTAGGAGTTCATTATCAACTGACCCCACGTGATGACATAGAAGTAGCAGATTTGGCTGAAGAAGAGATTCTGCACTCTGGGGTTATCTTCTTCCTTAGTGAAACAGAGTCCACCTGGGGATAGTAACAATGAACTTTTTTTATTCATTTATGCCCTTTTCTGTTGTTCTGGAGCACAAAGGCTCTATGTGGCACAGGAATTGCACCTCTGGTCCTAAAATATCACATACCATGCACTATATATGAATGAATGATGGCTTCAATGAAATTTTTTATTTCAACATCCGTTCAGGAAGGCTCCAAGCCCCAAAAATGCGCTTGAGTGCTCAAAATGTGACTTATGTGTGTCATCATCATCTTGCTCAGGCATGGCTTGATGAGCGAAGGTAAAAGGTGTGCTTGAAAAAAGAAAAAAACTTTATCCTGACGAAATCCCAGTCAAAACGATATTGTGGTTGGTAACCTCTTCTAATTTGTTTTTTCACATTGACCAGTTATTCCTCACTCTATATAATCAGGTTGGCTGGTCATGCCAAGATGACAGAACCACATATTGTGGTTGGTACCTCTTCTAATTTGTATTTTTATTAATTGTTAGTTCATGAGAATTTTTAAATAGAAAAATGTAGAAAAATCTCAACATGTGATCAATTAGAGCCGATTTACCCCTTTAATGGTACAATTCCCATACCCAAATCAAGAAAATCCTTCATTTTCTACCAGGTATCACTTTTATTTTCATTTTCATCATCAACAACGTTGTCTTATTGCAGCTATTTACTTACCTTTGTGAGATTTCATGTTTACATTTAAAATTACTGTTTACAATTAGCAAACACTAAGGTTGCTATTATTGTACCAAAACATTTTTTAATATGCATTTATAAACAAATTTAAGAGGCCGATGCATAGATACAGCATGCCCTAAGATTGTAATCTATACTAATTTCAATAGGAAACATTGACAAGTTCATATTAAGAGACTGTAAGGTGGTCATATTACTAATGAAAGAAAATTATGTTTAATTTCAAGATCTGTTAGAAAAAGTAGTCATACTAATAAGTAATCAATTGTTGCATTTAGAAGATTAGGCTCCTAGTGCTCAGCATTGGGAGTGGTATAGAAAATTTGAGCAAGAATAATTGGCAATGCTTTAAATATATAAAAGATTATATGAAACCTAAAAAATTTATTGAGTTCATGTAACTTGAACTGAACTTGTTTATATGCCGGAAATGGACTCTTTTAGCAAATGAGTCGAGGTTCACTGAGTTTGAGTTGAGCTTGAGTTCGCTTGACTTGTTGTACATCCATATCCACTTTGACACACCCAAATGGGCTTGTCCCCTATTTATAATGGTGAACATGTTGGAGGTGGGAGGCTTCCAATTAAGGATGCCATGAATATATCGGCCTTGAATCAGATATCTGACAGAATTGTTTCGAAAAGATCAGAAGAAGAAAAAATTATTATTTAATTCAGAAATCAGATCAGTTCAGATTTAAGAAATAATATTCGATCAAATTCACATTTAGATATACATAAATATCCAATTGAATTCAAATTCGTATTTAGTTTCAAACAAAAATCCTATATTCGATGCTCTCACAATATGAAAATCGACCAAAATTGGATTCAGACTTAGACATGAATATAAAAATCAAATTCGAATTAGATTCAAATTTTGAAATTTGATTTGGGATTCAGATTTGAATACGACATTTCTTTCATTCATATTAAAATCTGGGTTTGAATCCAAGTATATGAATATCTGAAAAAGCAGATACGGTTAATAGGAGAACAATTCTCCATCCCATCTTCATGTAAATCACCATTTAATGTTTACATCCATTTGATGTAGCTCTAGGTCAAAAAGAGTTTTAAAATAAAATAATATTCATTCGTTGACTTCTTAGTTGGAGATGTCTCGTTATATAGTCAATGCCATCCATTTGAGTGAAGCATTTTAGCAACCATCATTGCCGTGTACCTCTCAATTTTGTCATTAGAGTTTTTTCAGTCTTAAATACCTATTTGCATCATATGTGTTTGACTATTTTAGATAGAGCGACAAGGTCCACACTTGAGTTTTAGTGAGTTTAACTCTTCCTTTATGGCTTCTATACAACGTGCAGATTGCATACACTCAATAGTTTCCATAAAGGTGATTGGATCATCATCATCTATGAAATCATTGGGCTCCTATAAGTGTACCACATAATCTAGATGAATAACAAATCTTATTGTCAATGACATGAACAATAAAATATGTAACCTTTTGACCTTTTGGATAACCAATGAAGAAGCTACTAATTGTTATAGGGTCAAAAGCCTTTATGTGAGGGTTATATAATTTGGCTCCTGCTGGATAACTTCAAATGTGCATATATAATAGTGGAGGCTTTCTGCCTGCAAATAACTATAAGGAGTTTTAGAATCAACTTTAGCAGGTACATTATTCAAATTGTGTGTAGCTATCCTTAAAAGCCTCACTCCACAACCCAATAAAGAGTGGTGAATAATTCAACATATGATGAACCATTTCTTTAAGCATATCATTTCTTCTTTCAGTTGTACCATTCTAATATGCACTAGCAGACATAGTGCACTAAGGTACAATGCCTTCTTCCTTGAGAAAACATGCTAAAGGTCCCTCCTGTTACCCCATCACAGTAAAACATCCATAGTACTCACCACCTCTATCTGATCAGACACTTGCATTACTTCTCCATTTTGTTTTTCGTCCTCATTCTTAAAGTCTTTCAAAGCTTAATAGACTTCCAATTTCTCAAATAAAAGATAGTGATAAATTAGCAGTAATAGTCAATAAAAGTGACAAAATACCTTTCGCCCATATAACATAGGGCAAACGGTCTGCATACATCTGTATGAATAATTTCTACTTTGTTGTTGCTCATTTTAGAACATTTCTTGTATGTGTTACTTGCTTATACTTAATATGTCCTAAGCGATAGTGCCAAAACATATAGAATTTCATTCAACATGCCACATTTATTACCAATTGATATATTGCCACAAGATAGAGACTCATGGATCGTAGTTAATCAGTCAAACATGTATAACCAATCCAGATTGAATCTTTCTAAATAAATAATTTTGAATTTTCAAATTAAAACAGTATCCAAGTTTATCTAGTCAAAAAATAGAAACAAGGTTTCGGTTATAAGATGATACATAAAATGTATCCACTTAAGTTTAAAACAGAACCACTCTCTAGCATCACCTTCAAGTCCCAGCGGCCTTGACATGTGAATGCATTTGTTTTCAAAGAAAGTACTTCTCTTATGTTCCATTGGCTCCCTTTTGTTCATAAAAGCCTGTAAGGTATCGGCAATATACACAATGTCACCCGAATTAACCCACCAATTATTAACTGGAATATTAATCAAGTTACATTCATGAGAAATTAATGATAAATTATCTTTCCTAGCCAACAGTTCACATACTTTTCACAATTTGTCTTTTTATGTCATTTCTTCTTACAGAAGAAGCACTTCATAGAAGAGACATCTTTTGAGGCTTGATAGTAGATTGGTTAGATGTTCATGTAGCGGACTTTTTAGCCTTTTTCTTTATGACATTCTTCTTTGGTCCGATTTTATGTTGACTTTTATGAGAAGCCACATGTGCACTATGCACATTCTCACTCTTCAATCTCTCTTCTTCCTCAACACACTTGGACATCAAATCATTGAATGTCTATCCATCATTATGCATGTTGTAAGAGATGTTGAAAGAACCTTATTCAGCAGGTGAAATGATAGAATCAAGTGGACTAAGAGGACCAAAGGAGTTAGCAATTCTAAACTACAGAAGCAGCAAGCGAAGGCGATTAGATCGCTCACACTTTTCAAAGATTGCTTTCTCATGTGTTGTCTTTTTATTAGTTAAAAGGGCAGACTCATTCACATGAAGTGTTAGGTATAGATCCGTATATCCTAATGTCAACAATACAATTTCTTTTCAATAGTAGAATTAGATGCATCAAAAATGAGAATATTACTTGAGCCATAAAAAATAACAAAATTAGGCAATGGAAGTGACAAAAGATATACGTGACCATTCATGCTTGATCAATACAATGAAATAACAAATATAATAATAAGGCCCTTTATATTTTTTTTTTCCTAAGCAAGTGTGAGAGGCCATTGCGGCCTCACTTTGGTGATAAACCACGGCATAACAATACACTTTACTCCCCCTATGCTGTCGGAAGGGTGGGCAAAAGCCCTCCCCATCTCCATTTTGTCGTCTTTTTCACAACGGACCAGGCCCCTGACGGGGTCTGTTCTGCTGGTGCTGCTGCAAGGCAAAGAGACACGAGGCTTCCTGGGTATGTGTTCCTCATCTGCTTCTCTCCCTCTTGTCCAGAAGGAGGCACTGCTATTGACGGGAAAAGAAAAAGGTAGGCCTGCCGCTTGGTGGCCCATGCCCTCCTTTTTCGTCGGTGGTTTCCATCGGTGATAGAGAAAGGGCTTCCGTGCTCCTTTGATTTGCTTCAGGGAGGGCCAATGCCTTCCATCTATGTCTCTTTCTCGTATACCTAAAGAGGGGTTTGCTGGATGCTGCCGGTGGATGGGACTGAGCCCTCGCTAGCAACCCCTCTTATTTTATTTTTAAAATAGAAAAGAGTAGTTATAAGAGAGAGAGGGAATGCAGAGACAGAGAGTGTGCAAGAGCACGAGAGCGAGAGAGATTCGAAATGGCCAGTGGCAATCTGCCCTCCTCTCTCTCAATAACAAACAAACAGTACATGATACACAGGAGTATAGAATCTGTCTTTAATACCAATTGTTGGAGTTTTGAAGTAATACTAGCCTTCAAATGCACATGCTCAAGCATAAAAATAAATATATAAGACTTATACTGGTTCCTACCATAGTGCACAAAGAGAAGAATGAAGACAATGACCACGGTGATGAAGCATAAAAATAAATATATAAGACTTATACTGGTTCCTACCATAGTGACAAAGAGAAGAATGAAGAATGACCTCCTTAGCGAATGACCACGGTCGATGAACACGAACTTAGAATACCAAAGGTGAGTAGGGATAGATCCTCATAAATTTTCCACCTCTATTAAAGCACTCTTACATCATGTGGTATTGAGCAGAGAGTTTGCAGCACTGGAATCAGACGATCGAGGCGGAGCTGAAACAATAAGAGAATGCCATGGAAGCGCCGATAATAAGTGAAATAGATCAACCGTGGTTGGACACGGAGTTCGTTCCGATTCTGTGGTTGGGACACAGAACGCTTCCCTCTTGCGGTTCGGACACGTTACGGATTGGTCCAATGGGACCCCCGTAAAATGATGCTTGAGAGACGCCATTGTTGAGAAATGTGCTGTGTCTCTGTGGACATCCAAGTGACTCGGAGCAGAAAAATCGACAGAGAGAAGCAGGTCTCTCTCCCTTCAGACAAACACAACAAGAGGGACAGTAAAAGAAGAGGAGACAATGCCAATGGCGAGTGATCAGAGCTGAGCAAGAATGGCGAGGGTCAGAAGCATGACAAGAAAGAGACAAGAAGAAGAGGTCGAAGCGAGAGGAGGGAGGAGGCCACACTGTCCCTCTTGCTATTCTCTTGGAGAGGAGGGACACGAGAATATCGCAGACTTTTGGTCAGTATCTTGGGAAAATGTTTTGAGTGTGTGATGACTTATATTCATTCATGCTTCCCTTAAAATACGAGCAAATTCCAAATGATCAATGATCGATATAAACATATTTCAACTTCTTGCCAGGCTCGGACGTTAGTATGAGACATTCAGAGTAAAATCCAGCCTTAAATGAGGTTTGTTTTATTGTCATATATGTAGAGGATGGATGATGTATATATGAAGTCTGCTGGTTTGTTCAATCATATTTGCAGATGACTTTGCGGCTATAACAACATATTTTGTATTAAAGTATAAGGTTTATAACATTTATTTTCAATAAAAATAAGCTCACTTTTCAATAGGCAGTATCTGAAAAATCACCAAAAGCAATTCGAAGCAAGGCTTGCCGTCCAAAATTCAAGCTTTCCTACGGTACTGAAAAAGGGAGAACATAGTAACATACTGTCTTGATCAAATTATTGTTTTGACACAGCGTCGGCTTCAAAAACATCCAATCTCGATGTGACAATCAAACAGGCGGGGATAACAACATAGACTTATTATAGAAATCAACCGCCAGGTAATGTAACAAAATCAAGAAGTAAATGCAATAAGGGCACACACATTATGTCTAGATAGAAGTGGGCACCCGGCTTGGCCAGGCTCGACAATTTTTAATTAATTTTAAATAAATAAATGGATATATATAATATTTTATTATATATTTTTTGATTAAAATTTAACTGGGCCGGGCCAAGCCCCTCGTTTGTCATTTTGATGCTACAATTTAGTACTAAGCAATGATTGAAAATAAGAAGACCAAAATTAATGATTGTGGGTGCATCTAGGAGGAACACACTTGTCTTAATTAAAAAATTACAAAATAGAAAAAATATATATATACATCTGAGATGAAAATTACTTCATTCTAAATAGTGCAATTATTGTTTTATATTATCATTTTCCAATTACTTTTAATATTCATTCCTTTTCAATTCTCATGGAGATTGACCAATTCGGTACCATTTTTTTGGCAAACTATTTTGACTGGCCCTTAAGTTGA